>NC_092066.1:18742500-18887500 GCF_039877785.1 Chaetodon trifascialis
AAAGAAGGCAGGGGTGGGGGTGGCACCAAAATAAAACCCGTTTCAACCTCTTTTCACAAATAGACATTATGTTGGAAGTGAGGGAGACAAAGGAAAAGAGGGCACATGAGAACAGGAGTGGGACGGAGAGAGAAAGGGGTAAATATGGGATAGAAAGAGTGAGGGGAAAAAAGGCTGTAGAGATTAAAAAGATAAATACAGAGTAAATCAAAACCAGTGGAAAGAGAGACAGAAGGAGAAAAGATTGGCTGTGAGGTAACATGGTGTTTGTCCAGGCCTTCAAGAGCCTGCCCAGTTCTCTCTCCCACTGAACGTGGTAAATAGCCTGTTTTAACACACTGTTCAGACGCTGAGACACAGCACAACAACAAACCAAATCAACAGTGAATTAAAGACTCCTCGGGGAAGCCACAGAGTAACATTAGAGGAGGTGTTTTGGACAGACAGATCCACCAATTAACTGTTCTGAGGGGTCCAGGAGTCTCACGCCGGCTATGTTTCCAGACCCGCTGCACAAGCTGGGTGGAATTAGATGAATAAAAGTGGAAATGTAGCCGATCTTGTTTTCATGCTATTGTTTACTGTCACCATAGGGAGCTAGTGACACTTTATTAGCCTGAATATGTCTGTTACAGAGGCAGAAGCAGCCTAAGAAATGCAAACTTTCAAAATAAACCCCATTAATATTTGCATCTTGAGACGTCTGCTGTGCGAGCGGCTGTGTGTTTGTTCATGTCTCAGACTTGAAGAGACCACCACACACACACACACACACACACACACACACACACACACACACACACACACACACACACACACACACACACACACACACACACACACACACACACATCCTCTCCTCGCTCGTCTTCCATCTAAATTGGGCCCAGTTATCCTGCAGCTGAGCTTGTAAAAAAGGATAATGCAGGAGCACTTCAGAGGGCAGCTCCTCACTGCCCTCTGCGTAGCTGTGCCCAGCTATGCTGGAGCCACGCCTAACTGAGTGCACAGCTCCGAGGCCTTTACTGACATAAATCTGCACAGCAAAGCAACTGTGTAGCAACGCTTATTTAGTTTACCAGCTGTAGTCGCTGAACCCGAAGCAATGAAGCTTCTCTTTCCCTCAGAAAGTAAACGAGAGCGCTTGAAATGCCCACACTGAATTTTTTTGTATGTTATTTTCTTCCCCCACTCCTCCTCGCTCACACACTTGACTGTTCCATCGTCAGAGGCCCTCCATCTTGTCAGAATGAGGTGAACTAATGGGCCGTGGCTGAACAGCCTGAGCTCAGAGGCTATCAGTTCCCCCTGGAAGGCCAGGAAGGCAGAGGAGGCGGAGAAGAAAGGAGAGGTCCTTCTCTTTCTTTGGCTGCAATATTTCAGTTTTGCCTCAGATAAATCCATGCATGCACCAGAGGGAATGGTTTAGTTTATTGTGCGACGTTAATGCAGAGGAGTTGTCCCCGTTTCTTCTGCTTCAATTATGTGTTAAAGTTTACAATTGCTAAAAGAAAGCTTGGTAATTTCCTCGATGTCACTACCTATTGTCATTAGGCAGCCCTTTCATGCCTTGATGCTTCTATCATGCTTTGGTTTACAGCCATGCCAGCAGTGTGTCTCTGTGGATGACGATGTCAGTCTGTCGGCTGGTTGGTCCGCTCCTTTAGTCCAGACCGAAATATCTCAGCAGCTATTGGATCAATTGCCTTGAAGTTGTGCAGACCTACAGATATAGGATATACAGGTTTTGTTAATCCCCTGACTTTTCCTCTGGCACCACCATGAGGTGCACAGTTTTTTGAACTGTGATGGTTTTGACTGAACTATTAGATGGATTGGCATGGCATTGATGACATTCCCATCAGCCTCAGCTGCACTTTATTTTTAATACTAAATAGCAAATGATAGCATGAAACTAAATACTGACATGGTGAACATGGTGAGCATACTGTACCTGCTTAACCTCAGCATGTTAGCACTGTCAGCATGCTCATGTTAGCATGTTCGTGTTAGCATTGTGAGCATTTAGCTCAAAGCACCTTTGTGCCAAAGTACTCAAAGAGCTGCTAGCATGGTAGACTCCACGTTTGTTATTGTGCATTATGTCTCTTTAAAACATGCCATGACTGCATGTAACATGATGAACTCGCTGAATCATATGGTCAGAAGTGTTAATAGATTGCACTGTTACCCTAAAGACCCACATGTCAGTCAACCACTCGCTACTCAGGAATCCCATTAGTACAGAAAAAGCAAATTAACCTTATCTTAGATTCCAGGGCTATCAGCTTATCTTGTAAGGCCACGAGACGACCTTGTTGTTGATTGTGAGGCGGCAGTAAGGGCTGTTGTGCAATAGAATAAAACATCTAGCCCTGGAAAAAGAAAACATTTGGCAACAGTACAGATTAAAGGCTTTAGGTATGGAGAGGCTATAGCAGGAGTTGGACGGCCTTCCCTGCCATAGGTGACACAAGGTAACACAGCAGGGCTATTCAGAGGAGCTTTGCTAGGCCAGGTTGTGACAGTTGTGTCCTACTCCATAAGCTGGGGGGCGTTTTGTAACAAAGATGACCAGCGCGAGGTGCCAAAGCCGGTCTGTCGAACAAACGTTCCACCAGCCCCGGGCCATGCCAGCCTTGGCCAGGAAGAGACGGAGATAGTCCGGGGGATGGGGCCTCCCTGCTCCTCTGCAGTCACATGCAAGCTGGAGAGCACAGACTGCGCCTTCCGTCGGGACCACAGTGAATGGAGGTGTAATTGGCCATATCCAGTGATAGATGGCTGTTCAACCTTTGTTACTCATCGGTGGCAGGATACACGGCGGCTTGTCTCACAATATGAGGTTGATTGTGCAGTCTATTAAACACCAGTCTCAGGAGGAAATGTTACTTACTGGAATGCTGCAGCTTGAAAAAATCTCAAGAATGATCTGATTTAAAAATCAACGCATGTTCGGTGATTGCCCATTATATTTCTGAGACGGTGAACATGACAGAAATTCTGATCAGACTTAATGAATCGTTTTCAGTCACAGAGGCGAGGAAGATAGAACTCAATGTAATTGCTGGAAATTACAACCCTTTGTCTCACTAACATAAATCAGATATATAAATTATAGTCTTTATTTTATTGCAAACAAATGATCATATTAAGCAAAGTCCTCATTGTGTGTGCATTAAATACATAAATCTGAAGAACTGAAAGCCGTAACACGATTCTATATGTTGTTTTTGGTCATTAAGGCAGTTTGCAATGTGATTGGTAGAGTGTTTTGATTGACCTGCACTTCAACTCACTCAAGGTTGCAGGCATCTTCCTGACAAACTGATCAAAATAACAAAGAAAAGGGTTTCATGTCATGAAAAAGATTCAGATCACATGTTCTCCCAATACACTGAAGCAGCACGACAAGATAAATGTACCTGCATGTTGCCCATGGGGTCTACTTCACAGTGTGAAGGTATACGGTACACTCCAACGCCTTGCCTGAAAAATCAATGGCTTGCATGATTGATATGCTTAATGTTAAGGAAGACAGAGTTTCCATTCATCAGGTTTTCTCACCGCATGCTTGTTTTTGTTCAATAATCCAGTCACAGGGTGAAAATTCTGACGCAAGCGGGAAACAGACATCTCAAGAGATGATTTGTGAAATACAGGCAGACAGAGACAAAGACAGTGGCGGGGTGATGGAAGGAAATAAAGAAATGCAAGCAGAAATAAAACTGACTTCCCTCAAGGAAGTTTTCTTTTGCACTTGAGAGAGGTAGTACTAAAGTGAACAAATTAATAAATAAAGGGTGGCTTTTGTCAAGGGTTTTTGACATCCCCTAACAGTTGAGAGTAGCTGGAGAAACGAGTGATGCTCGTTAACTCTGACCCAAATCATAAGAGACACTGGGAGCTGTTAAAACACAGAGCAGATTGGGGAGTCTGGGTGACCTAGATAGCATTGCTTTTGACAAGCAGCCGTACATCACATTAAATCACTCTTCCGTCTAATACAATGAGGCATATCTCCCTCGTTGGTAATGAAAATTACATTCTGATAAGGTTCTTTTTGACATGGAAAATACCTCTTCCATTGCTGACACTCCAAGGCTCTTTCTGAGACATACTTATGGGGAGATTGCCCCTTACCCTGGTCCTGGGTGACATTATCTGCCTCATAAGCACACATGAGGGGTGACACATGGGCTAGGACAGCCACACACAAGGAGAACGGGTGGCAATGAGGCAATCGCACTGAGGTGTTGTTCAAGAAATGAAATTCTTGAGTCTTCACATCGCAGCTCAATCTGGAATAACGGGAGGTTGAAGGACTTGTCTGCCGGAAACACTGTAGAGACATCAATTTGTTTTTTGAATATGTAACAAACAGGAATGCACAAAGCTATGTGCCTGTACGGTGAAAAAAATGTTCATCTGGAAGCTCCTACTGCAAAAGAAAAAAGAAAAAAGGTAGATAGCGATGTAGCCCTGTTTGTGACCTAGAATCAGACTTAACGTAGAGTGCTGGGCAAACATTTTATCATTCTGGACAGACAGTAGACACCTGTGGGATCACAAAGCTTTGAAGACACAGCAAGCGTCTTGATAAATGGTCCAATAGTAACATTAGATTTTCTCGTAAGGTTTTTGCGAAGGTAACGCTATGTGACCGAACCATGGGCAAATTTAGTAGTGAAGTCAGAAATGTGGCTACTAGCCCTGCAGATAGTTTCGGTTTTATGTTCCAAAGTTATGATATATCCGTCTCTGAAGATTTTTGGCACCGCCTCAATACAGTGGTGATGAATGGAATGCCATTTGTGGCAACGTCTTAACAGCAACATCTTTATCCAGAGACAGTGTCCCAGTTACTCTGGATAATCCACAATCCTCACTGTGAATAGCTTCTCTTAGGGACTATTTTTTTCAATAGACAGTAGTTCCAATGAAAACTGCTCACATTGAGGTCTGTGGATTATCCAGATTAACGAGGACACTCTTTCTGAAAAGATATATTGCTGTTATATTGAATTTCGTAAATGATATGTTTAAATTATGTGAGCAGCAGAAATGAAATTTAATTTACTGCTATTGTGTTATTGGGGTGGATGAGAGGTCTCAAGGTATGTTCAAACTGAATGCGAAGAAAGTTGTAGCAACTAAATGGTTGCAAATGGTTTCAAGTCAAGTGCGAGTGGAGATAAATCACTGTGGGAGTCACAAATGTAGGCAAAGATACGAGGAAGCTGTATAGGAAGAAACTGGAAGAAATGAACAGAAAAAACTTTGTTTCTGGTGAGTTCTAAGATCGGAGACAGGCTATTGATCTGTACGTTACAGTACAAAAACTGTAGTGGTTAAATGTGTGAACAGAAAATTTGCATGGTTGCTGAAATCCAACCAACTAGCTGTCACTCAAAGCAGCCATTGCCTTAATTATGCACAAATTTAGGCCTTACTACAGTTTGAATGAGTGAGCAAAACTGTTTTTTGTACCAGGCTTTTAACAGGTTTATTTCTGCTATAAAGTCAGGCATTTTAATGTGCGGGTTTATGGGAAATGACTTGTTATTGGAGCCAGCCTCAAGTGGCCACTGATGGAACTGCAGGTTTTGTCACTTTGGCTTCATTTGTCAGCTGGGGGTTGCCACGTCAGGATGCGCTTTTTGTAATATAAGTAACCATTTAACAAGCAAAGTATCAATCTTACAACAGAGAGAGTTTCATCAAGAGCGAAATATCCACTGTAAACAAAATGAATTTTTAAAACACATTAAAAATGACACTCACATTCCCACTCACTCTCACCACACACACTCACAATGTCACACAATGTCACACAGGATAATGTGTTCCCGGTGCTCGATGTGCAGCAGCTCTTTTCAGGCCAGGGTAGGCTGAAGGCCTCTTTCTCCAACAATGGCCTATCACCATGCCAACAGAAACGGTGCCAGCCACAGTGCCAGCTTGGCACGGACCCGTGTTAGCAGTGGATGATTCAAGGGCATTAAAGCACAATGTGGGGGGTTCCAGTTTATGGACGACTGTGCCAGGATTTCTACCAGAGTTTGCTTTGAAACAGCCTGTCATTCATCGCTCTCTGCTACTTCCCCTCCTCTCGTGCTGTTTGCCTGAGCTGGGAGCATTTACAATCCATCTTCTGAATATTTGCTTTGCATGCACAGAAGAATCGGTCATGCTTTAATGTTCTATATTTACTCACAAGCACTACATAAAACAAGAGCATCAAATATTTTGCCACAGGTCTCCTTCCAGGGTGGGCACCGAACAGCATGCATTTGCTGCACTCTCATTAAGGATTGATGATCCAGAGGACATAATAACATCTTTGTTGATTTGTTAAATTGCTGCATGCCATTTTGTATGTTAACTTATTGCTGCAATGAGTGATCAAGGAGCATGTGTTTGTCATTTTAATTTTTAACCACCCCCAGTTTAACATTAACTGTCATCCCTGTGTCTTCATCTTGTAGTGCTCGGAGCAAGAGACTGTGATGGGCTGTTGGACTGCATCTGAAGTACTCTACCAAAGACTAATATCCACTCCTGGCCCACTCTGAAGAACAATATTTCATTCAATCAATGCTGCAGTCTCCCCTGGGGGGAATTACTCCTGAGTAATAGGTGGACCCTCAGAAAAGAGCAACAGTGGACCATGTGATACTTGACCTTCACGGATAGAACTCAGGTACACTCCAGAAGATGTCATATCTGATCTGAGGCTGCTCTCGAGCGGATCACCCAGCCTATAATTTAATTATCTTTTCATGTGTTGTTTAGCAATACTCAAACACCATGGGCCAATAGTGACAGAGCCCAGTTATCAATGCTGGATCTTCATTTCTTGAGGAGTACCAGACATCTCACCATGGATTTGAACAAGATTTCCTCCACCAAAGAGCGACTGTGAGAAAGACTGGAGTGGGTGGAATTGGACACTGGGAGTTGGGAGGATTAGCTAGTGTGCTGCTAACTCATGGTGGATCTGCTGTGAGCAGGACAAGGGACTCAGCAGTGGAGGATGTCAGCGGAGGCCGAGCTCCAGCCGGGTGTCAAAACCAGCCAGCGAAAGGAGTCCAGGAGGATCAAAGGTACGTCAAATTCTGTTACCAATCTCACCAGGCTCTGCGTTAGGGCAGCAATGCTGTGATTTAGATGCATGTAAAATGTTAGGTTCATATGGTGTATGCATGTGATGGGAATTGCGATAAAATGATTTATAATGCTGAAAGAAAAGTACTCAAGGGGCAAGACACGTAGAAAAGGAAATCAGGACAAAATGGGAAACTGGCAGCTTTCTCGTGTTTGGCAGGCAGTGAACATAACCTTAAGTCATGTTTGGATGCAGCTAAATAACGCTGGACTACATGGAAAGAAGCTTCACTCAATCAAGCCTGCCGAGAGTCTCCCTGTCTCATCCCAGGGATCCAGATGTAGTAACAGCTATTCCATGTAGCCCCAGGGTTTGGTAGCGCCATGATTTAGGTGTCATGGACAGGGTAATTCACACCCTGTCGCTTTGATGAACAGCGTAAGTGATGTAATAGGACGAGGCATTCTCCGAACGTTCACTGGGAGAATGAAATGGGATTGAATTGGCAGAGAGGAGGAAAGAAGAGGAGATAGAGAGGTAGAAAGAGTGAGATTCACAGGGAAGGGGGAGGATGAGGATGCTTTCTCATTTGCCTTCCCTCTCTTCATCCTCTTTTTCTCATTTCTCCATCCATGAATAAACCCACTCCAGCCAGTCCAGTAAATCTGGCTTCTGTGGGCTGGCTGTAACGAGGCTGTGGGGCCAGGTCCTTTGCGGCTGTTTCACCGGCCCTGTCGGCTCACTCAGATAAATGGCCGGGCTGGAGGAGGGCCCATTGATTTGAGTTAAGTGGAGGGGGGAGAGCTGAGCAAGGGAGCTATTACACACGTGGCCATGCGGCTCATCAGTTGAGGCTATCAGCACAGGCTATCACCCCCTGACTTTACCATGTTAATCACATGTGCTGCAGGGCCCATTGTCACAATCAGAAAAGATGCTATTTAGATCCATATAAATGGAAATGTGGCAACATGAACGCACGCAGACTGTCGGGCAGCACAGCACAGTGGTTGTGAGCAGGCTGGGGCCATGTGAAGGACACTGCTGAAGATCAGGTTAATGACTTGTATTTAGACAAAGCACTGTTTATATTTATATGGTCTGGAAGCGACAGAAGACATTGGTGTGATTTAAGAGATAAGGTTGTCATCATTTTATAGTTTTCATCTTGTCAACAATCCCCATGGAAAGACCAAAAGCAAGTATGTGTAAATCTGTTAATAGATATAAATTAAGATTTTTTTTTTTTAAGTGTACTAACATACGGTTTCCAAATATATAGTCTCATTATTTTAAAAAGGCTATAATTCCTAAAACTGCAGGGAACTCTGGCTTTTAGCAAATTTTACTCAAATGGGGCGTAAGTAGTGGGATTGACTCTAATTTATTCAATACTGTTTGGCCAGGAACTTGAAAAGTAGAGTGGTATGGACAGAAGTCTTGTCTTCACCATAAAGAGACTTCATGAAATCACTGACCCGGCCAAGAAATAGCTCCAGCAACTGCTCATTGTCGTTGTTTGGTTTGGTTTTGGTTCGTGTACGACTTCAAGATACAGCGTGATATTTCGTGAGCTTTGGTGGTGCGGTTTTGACAAGGCCATGCTCGGTGTTTTCCCCTGCTACCAGTCATTAAACTAATCGAAACTAACCATCTTCAGACTTTATCTTTAAAGTTAACGCACAAACAAAAGAACTGTCTTGTCATCTAACGCTAGCCAAGGAAGCGAATAACCAGGTTTCCCAATATGTTTAAGTGTTCAATGTGTAGAAGTAGAAAATGACAAAAATGTTATTTAACATGTTAAACTTTACGTTGGTTTTCTGCTAACCATCAGCAGCTAGCTTAGTTGAGGTGACTGCTCGCATTGCTCTAAATGTCCCGTATTCACTGTGAAGCCACAGCGAAGCCTCAGGGTCCAAATGGCTAGCAGCAACTAAGACAAAGACACAACATGTAAGACAACTCTGAAGTTACCGGTAGACATGTTCTTCTTCTTTTGCCTAAGGCGACCTAATTTTGGTATTTTTACGGGATTTATTGATAATAAGACAAATGTAAGATATTTCCGGTCTTAATTGCTTTTTAGCTTCGTAAATCACTTAAAGAACGAATATCGGAGACAAACAGAACTTTTAAGGTTACGCTGGGCACAATATTTTGTTTTTTGTTTTGGGGATGTGATGGCACTCACATTTGGAAAAATCAAACCTCACCGCAGTAAACTGTGCCTGCCGTGGTAAAGTCAACGCTCCCCTCCATCCATCAACAGAATTGCTTTACATGCGTGACTTTACTCTATCTCCATAGCAACTGTTGCTCTCCCACTGTAATCTGTGCACAAAAAGATGATGCATTTCAAAAGGAGAGATGGGGAACAGAGGACAGAGAGACATTGGGGGGGGGGAGAAGGACATAGACAGAGCAAACAGACATAGAAAAGAGGCAAACAGCAGATTAAATCACCCGTCACCTCTCCTACTGACTGCATGACATTTGACATTTGAAAGATTGTAAGAGGCAATAGAAATACTAACCATTTCACTCTGTTCAAACACTATTTCACATACTGGACCAAATCATTTGCTGGTACACTTGTCCAGCTGTTCATCACACTGCTTCACCATGAAAGTGATAATAGCATCACTGAGCCCCTACCTGACGAATGATCTCACCCATCAGCACCCAGCACACATCAATACCTGTGTGTAACTCTGCAGTGATTCAATGGTCTATCTACTGCACTGACAATGTGCACAATACCCCTCATTAACTCTGTAACTGCTTTAACGATTAGTCATTAAACCAAAACCTCGATCTTGTGTTTAATGCCAAAGTTGGATAGAGGAATTTTGACATCAGTGTGGCTTGGACGAGGGGACACGTGCTGCTGTTAATGTTTGTGAATGTGTATCTGTGTGTTTGCTGAGGCTTATGAAAGTTATTTTGTGCACATGGGGGAGGCAGATGGCGGGGACAGATTTGCCTTCCTCAGACATCCATTCTCTTTGCTGCTGCTTAAAGTCATCAGCCCTCTGCACTGATAGTGTTTTCATTTCAAACGTCCTGTGCAGAGACACGCACAATAATGGTTGTACAGTGAATGTAGGTGAACGCATGACATAGTAGGCATCGCCATACAGTCTCATTATAGCTCAGAGGATGGCGTGTGTGGCCTACTAACAGACAGGGACACTGACAGGAAGAGACAAGCAGACACAGATACACACTCAGAGAGGTTCAAAGGTTAAGCTGCCTCGATGCCCGGATCCCCAACAAAAAGTTTCTTGTTGCCAAGTCCTTATATCTGGAGGGGCACTTCTGACTCTCCATCTGTTGCCATCTGTGCCTTCACTGTCCCCATTCTAGTGTGGCAAGGAGGAGGATGCAACGCTGTGATCAGAGACAAGCCCTGAAACAGTATGGAGCACGGCGAACAGTAATTGTTCTCTCCATGGTCCTGGTGCAGGGCCTGTGTGTCGGGCGGGTGATAGTAGCGTTTGATTTGAGGCCCTCTGATGTCCAGGCTGTTAAATCTCAGCTCCACTTTTTGAAGATTTGGCAATTTTGGGGCATTTAATGTTTCATTACATGTTTGGAAAATAAAGGCAACAGGAAATATTGAGAGCAGAGAGATGTGAAAGATCCCAAGCTGGATTCTAACCTAGGACGCATGCATCTCAGACCACCAGGACTCCCAAATGGCAGGCATGTTGTCCTATGTGTAGGGTACACTTAGACGCAGACTAACAGTAGACAATGCTTTAGGCAGCCCTCTGTCAGACAAATTATGAGCATCGGACTTATGGGCCAGAAATATTGTGTGGACCATTCAACCTTGGGTAATTGTAAATCCAGAAAGCCAGAGGAATATGTGTCACCCCAACACACACACACCTTCTCCCGCTCCCTTCTCCTTTCTTACAGTGTGTAACAACATGAAACAGCATGCCCCGCAGCTCTTATGTTTTCAAATACAGCGCACTCGCTCGTCTGGATCTGAACCCAGAGCACGTAGCGTACGAGTTATGCCACTGTGTCAAGACTCTCATTCGGTATGCAAGGCCTACTTTTTGAGGATCTGTGCATAAACCTCTAAATCTCTCCTGAAGTGTTATTAGGGGAAACGGCACTCTGTATGTAAAGAAACAAATGGCATAGAACATCTGGTTAGAGCTCATCTGAGAGAGCTGCACTGAATTGGACCGATCGTGTTTAAAATGCAACTGGAGCAGCATGCATTTTACATTACATTACAGAGTGTATGAGTCAGTAAAATCAGGATGGAATACATAATACTGTATGCATAGACTACAATCACTGTGTGAGGGATGGTTTGAATCAGGCACGGCGATGCTTAACGTAGGAGTCCACCCTCCCTTGCATCTGTTCTGCAGGGTTTAATGAACAGCACTTACATAGCAGTCCCTACAGTTTGTCTTTTCCCTGTGTTTGTCATCAAAGGGGGAGTATTCATTTCTCCACATGCCTGCATACCAGGCTGCATCTGGTTGATGTTCAGAGGTACACGGTGGCTGTATATAAGACTCATTATTCTCTGGCAGAGAAACAAGTCTGAATTAGACCCAGATTTGACATTCACTTGCTTAGAGACTTTAATGACTTTAGCATCGTTGAGCCCTCCCCCCTCCTTTAGAGAATTCTGCCCTCATGAATTAGTGAGAGGGTGTGCATAGCCAAGACAAGAGCTTGCATTTTTTTTCTCCATTTGCACAAGCCAGTTAATTTGCTCTTGTTCATAATTTCTAGTTTGTCTTTTAGATTTTTCCTTGGAAGTTGCAGGGATGTACCAAAAATTTACCTTTGTCTTATGGTGGATGTAGTATGGATGGCAATACTATGTGATTCTGGGTGGAACTGGGTCATTTCGATGTAACACATCTATGATTGCAGCCTGATGTTAGGCATGTTAAACCTTTTTCTCTTCTCAGACACAGCATAGCCAGCTCCTTAAATGTGCCGTTGACTGATGTACTGTAGCCGCTCGTGACCTAGAATCGAGTGAGCAAGGGCCCTGAAAACTGTTAAATTCTCCAAGGTGCCAGTGACCTTGATTTTGAAATCCTGCTATCTCTTTGTGTAAATGCGGCGGGAGTCTGTGTTTTGCGTCTGACAAACCCAGCACAGGTTATGAGGGGATGGTTTACACATTGTAGACACACGAGACAGCGCTCGAGGCTCATACCCTCGTAATCAAAACGGTACGACGGCAGACACACAGACACACAGAGACGAAATGAGAAAGGTGTCAGTGTCAAGGTGGTGTCAGGGCAGCTGCAGAGACTGACAGACAGAATAATCAGCAACAGGGATGGGAGGGAGAAGGGAGGTAAAGCCTGAGGCCATCCAGACACACATTTGCAAATTCCCCCCTGTCTCACACCACCGTCCCACCACCCAGCATCCATCACCCAGGGAGGGCCTGGTGGATTGTGGGCGAGCAGTGGACCGAGATGATTCCCCTCAATAGCAGCCATTCAAGCTGGTTTGTCACCACCAATAGCACCCATGGGAACTATGGGTGTGGGTGAGGCGTAGGCGTAAGCATCCCTTCTCAGCCAACTCACAACCTTCCACCCGAGCTCTCTGTGTGGATGCCCCACAATGCCCTGCAACAGGGGACAGCAAAGCGTTGTCAGTGCTCCAGTTGTTTTCTCATTCACTGCCTCTATCCAACTTCATTTTCAATTTCAAGTTCAATTTTCTTTCAATCTTGCTCGCCGCTGCTAATTTGCTATTCATTCTGCATTTCCTATTCCATAAATATTTATACGGGAGCCGACTCACACACACACACACACACACAGAGTAGCCTCCATACCTCAAGCAGGGCAAAATACTAAAGTTGTAGGATTCAGTTGAGCTCACATCCTCGTTTCCTGTAATCACTCTCTTTCATTTTCTCCTCCTTATTTCCTGTCCTCCCTCTCTCTCTCTGTCTCTCCTGCCTCAGGTCAAGACCGCAGTGAGGCGGGGCTTATTAAGCGTTTTCGTGGAGATGGCGTGCGCTACAAGGCCAAGCTGATCGGGATTGATGAGGTGACAGCGGCGCGTGGGGACAAGCTGTGCCAGGACTCCATGATGAAGCTGAAGGTGCAGACCTCTATGTGTTTGCAGATGTGTGTGTGTGTGTGTGTGTGTGTGTGTGTGTGTGTGTGTGTGTGTGTGTGTGTGTGTGTGTGTGTGTGTGTGTGCGTCTGTGGGGACATCATTGAACCTCTTCACTCATCTCAGTCAGATTTGGAAAAGGCATGCTTGGGCATGTCTCTATTGTCTGCTGAATGAGTCATGGGAGCTGTCTTGTCCTGTATATGACTCACTGAAGCTCTGTAAAGAACTGACCAGACGGAACAAATAAAAGTCTAACCGTATTATTCTGTAGCTCTTCGTCATGTAGAAAAAGCTACTGTAAGTCTGCTTTTATATCTTTTTCCAAAATGGAAGCAGCTTTGTATTTCATTTTCCCTCCGATAGGCTGCTGTATTTATAGCGCTGCTCAAAGCTCTGCATTTATTCATACAGATTTTTTGACCTTGGAGGCAAACTGGCTTCCTATTCTGAGAAGCCTAAAGCAGTATGTCACTTAAGTAGGAAATTTTCCCTTTTTAGGGTTTGACTGCACTTTGTGCACTTTACAATGATAGCAATGATAATTGTAGTTTTACCACTTGAATTACAGTATTATTTTTAAAGCAAAGGGTCTTTGATACGAGACAGAGGAAGACAAAAGCAGGCAAAAGCAATTTTGTCTGCTGAAATGATGACTGAGGCTAGCAGAGTTTAGCAACTGTAGCTCGCTGCAACATTAGCTCCATGACATGGTTGAAAACGCTGTCTCTAAAGTTTTTTTGCATACAATGAGAATCTTGTAAAAGAGTTCTTAAATATGTGCTTGATGGCTGCACACATTATATCATGCTAAAAGACTGAAGCTAAAGCTAGAAGTCCCAGTTAAAACTTCAGAACTGTTATATTCTTGTATTCCAGTGCGGGGCTGGTTTGTCCTCGTGTTATATGGTAAGGGAAGACAACCCTGACTGGCTGTTTAACCCAGCTTAGAGATGATGCGTTCACTGATGCTAATGTAGTAGCATCCAGGACCAGTGTGTAACTATTGATTAGCAGATTACTACTGTAGCTATTAATAGGTTGGCAGAGATGCTAAAGTTTTTAGCTCGCATTAGAGCAGATTTAAGCAATTCCTTACACTTTGCTGTTGTATTATTGGGGAAAAAAATAAACCATCATCCAAACTTTTTAAGTGCTTTAAATTGAGCCCCATGTTCACCACTTCAACATGTGAGGAGATCCTAAGCTTGACAGACCTGCTGTGCCTAGTTACAGTTGCTAAGTTGTGATTGAACAATTGCTGTTCAGGCGAGAGGTTTAGCAAATGGTCAACAATCAAAATAAATTACATAGTACTCAGAAATAGCGTGCTTCCACCTCCCAAAAGTTTATTCTCTATCCTCTTAAATGTCAGCTGTGTTTACTTGCTCCAAAGTAAAAGACAGGAACTACTTATCAGTCTCTATGTTTGGGGAAAAAAGCAGCACATAAGCATCTTTGCAGTACTGTAGGTGGCTATGGGATAAATCCTTCTCCAAAAGGGGACGCACTGTATATGCATGGCTTTTAAGTATCTTCTCACAGACTTTGCTGGAGCTTAAATGAGTGGGAAGCCCCACATGAAGAGCAGTATAGCCAGGAGGCAAAGCCTCTCATCACCCATATCCATTCCAAGTGATATAAAACAACTTTTTCCTTGCCTCAATCTGACATTTCAGCAATGCCCTCCATATGACTCCAGTAGTTACCAGCCACCAGCTAGTTACAGTCAATGGAGCGGTCGATACAGACCTGCTATTATCTGGACAGGGGATAGAGGAGGGGACAGGGTCTCTATTGAGCTGCCTCTTGCTGCCTTGAGGACTAATCCACCAAATGGAGAAGCCGATGGCTGATTGACAACATCCATCGACTCTCCCACCCGCCTGCCCGCCTCTCTCTCACTCACTTCATCTCTTCCTTATGTCTGTTCTTTATCCGTCTTTCTTTCCCTCTTCATGCTCCTTTTATCCCTTCAGTGCCTCCTTTTCTCAGATGAATATACATTTCTACGCGTAAAGATGGATGGATATTTTTTCTTTAACATCCCTCTGCAGAAGCGGAGCTTGATGGCGATTAATGTAAGACCAGTAATTGGGTTTTAAATATTAGCTGAGCTTTTAAAGGGAAAATCTGCAGTGGAGGGTAGCTGATGCACAGAAGAGGTCGACCCTCGTCAACATTACAGTTGCAGTTTTGTCAGACTTATTCAGCGCAGCTGGCAGGTCTTTCGTCTCCTCTTATCTCTTCCTCTCTTCCCTTCTTCTCCCTTCTTTGTTCTGTGAAGACATGTCAAACACACAGGTCGCGTCAAATGGAAAAACGGTGGAAATGTTAATTGTTTTCTTTATTACAGCTGAGAATGTAAGAAAAGGGAGCTGCCGAGATCCATGGGAAAAGCGCACTTCAAAGGCTGGATTGGTTGTTCAGTCAGCAGTATGTGAAGTTGTCGGAGCAAGCTGGTCGGTCAGCAGCGCGATCCATTCTGTCAGCAAATCTCACCTTATTGTTGTTAGCTAGCACTTGTGGATGTCACGTTGAAGTGCAGTAGACCTACTTTATGAAAAGGGAAAGAAGAAAAGGTGCTTGGGAAAAAAAAGGCTGCAATAATAATAAGACTCACTGCACAAGGCGACGTGTGAATTCCTCTGAGAGTGAAGCTTCAAGAAAAGGCACATGAAAGAACATTCTGTCCTATCACACCTTATGTAACTCCTGTCACCCCACCCCCCCAATCTCCCCCTCAATCTCCCCCCCCCATTTCCCACTGTCACACTCACCTGAGTCGGAAGAGAAGAAGGCTCACTGTCTTTCATGCTGAGCTCATATCCTTTCATCTCCTCATGTCGTTTGCCTTTAATCTCCTGCAGGGAATGGCTTCCTCGGCACGTTCCAAAGGGGAGCACAAGCAGAGAGTCTTCTTGACGGTCTCTTTCGGCGGGATCAAGATTTACTGTGAAAGATCAGGGGTGAGTAGCATGTCAGCGAGCTGCACCGCGAGGCCTCTGCCAGCTGCTGTACTATGAACCTACAGTATAGGACATCCAGAGGGCAGACGCTCGCACGGTTGAGTTCACAACGGCTGCCAGGGCCGCCATCTTGTAAGCCTGGCTGGCAGGGTTGACATATTAGTACAACTGCAATACCTGCACAGAGGGGAGATGATTCACAAGGTTATGCTGAAAAAAAATGTGCCGTTTTCCTCACTGCATTTCCTAAAATCCTAATTCTTTTCCGCTGTCACAGAAAAGTAGCAATGAGAAGCTTTCCACAGGACAGTTCGCCCTTTAGCTCATACAAATTGAACTTGACAGCATTAAATTACAGGTCTTGCATTTGATATTTGACCCCGGGTAAACTGGTTTAACACATACCCCGGTCTGATTAGGGGTATGCTGCAGGACCTACTTAAGATCACTCTGGCCCTGTCTGCCTGCTAATGATAGCGCAGTGAGCAATGTTATGGTGATGTTATGAGACGGGCTGTTTCCGCCGTCATCCTGGCTTCCATCCCCCTGGCGGCCTCAGCGGCCTGCTGTTCCATTACAGGATGATCGAGGGGCTCGACTCTCCCCCGTCCTGGGGCGTAGTGTTGGCTAGATAGGCCCTCTCTGCTCATCAGTGCTAACCGATAATTAGCACTCAGTTCCGCCCCTTAATGATCATTGCCGCTAATGCTAATTACACCATGGCTCCACCTCAGCTGTCGTTAGCGCTAAACTGATAATTATACAACAGCGTTTGTCCCATGGCTGCCGACCCCCACCCCACCACCAGCCGCCTATTCCCCAAAAACACCCATCTTTGATAATATCTCTCTCTAATACGACTGGTGGTGATAGTAGCGTGTCTTTCGCCTGTAATGAAAAAGAACATTAAGCCTCCCGCCACGGCCAACCAGCTCACCAGCTTTTGACATGCTCATTTGTTGTTTTGGAAATCATGCCCCTAATGCTCTTCATTTTATTTACTGATTACTGGCAGTAAATAACACTCCACACTTAATATCCCTCTTGAGTTATTATGGTGGAAATGGGGATCACTCCAGCGCAGGCAGCGTCAGCAAGCATTTAGATGGAAATACTTTATGTAAAGCTGACATGATTCTCTGCTGAATCGAGTAGACTAGTCATATTAGTTTTGTATTTTACATTAATCTAAGGCGTTACTAGCAACGCTTCCCTCTGAATATCAGCTAATATTCGAATGAAACTCCTCCCCAGTACCGCAGCTTATCTCTGCTAATAGTGGAGCGGCAGGTGGGTGTGCCTGAGTGACAGCTGAATTACTCTTGGTGTGTGTATACGGGTGTGCGTCGATGTTTTATGAGCTTTTTCGGGGTGTCTGTTGTCTGCTGAGTGTTTTAGAGCTGCCCATTAGAAATACTGCGAATACATTACAAACCAGATGTTGAAAATGTCTCCTGAATTTGGCATTTCCCATAAATAAAGAAGAAAAGGACTAAGAGATGTCAACAGCAACAGCACAAACATACTGGATTACAGATTCTATAGTAACTAGTATGTGTAGAGTACAGTGAAATAGAGATTAGAGCAGCCTTGCGCCTCCTCCCTCTGTCAGAGACTTTTTGGCTCACTCTGTGTTGGTTGGTTGCATTTGGCTCAACAATATGCAAAGATGTTTAAAGTAGGTTTGACCTACTTTTCCTGCCAACACAGTGTGCAGTACTTGTACTTGTAAAACATTATATACAAAAAGGCAGACTTTCATATCGAACAAGACGTGGTTTTTCTGCGTCTTTAAGAAGACATGCAGTGGATTGTGTGATTAAATGATTTCACGTGGCTCACATGGTCTTTACCGTAACACATCCCTGTCATGTAGGTCCTCCTGCATCACCACTCGGTCCACGAGATCAGCTACATTGCCAAGGACACCAGGGACCACCGGGCCTTTGGCTATGTCTGCGGGAAGGAGGGCCACCACAAGTTTGTGGCCATCAAGACAGCACAGTCAGTAAGTGCTTTTCCACTCTGCTACAGTTGCTTTTGAATTATTGTAGGCAAGTCAAAGTCAAGACTCAAGTCCTCCACAGCCATCCCCAACCAAGTCACAAGACTGCTTAAGAAAATGGAAGGTCAGGAATTCCGTCTTTGTAAATTTCTAAAGGCCGCTGTTACAACATCAATCACCACCCATGGCACAATATTCCACATTTTTTCCTGTAAATGTCCAATGAGTAGAATTTAGTGGCATGTAGTGATGAGGTTATAGCTTGCAACTAGCTGAACACCTCTCACCTCATGCTCCCCTTCCAAGCATCGAGGAGAGCATGTGGTGACTGCTAAAACTGTGAAAAGTCCTCTCTGGAGTCAGTATTTGGTTTGTCTGTTCTGGGCTACTGTGGAAACATAATGGTGCAAAATGGCGGACTCTGTGGAAGAGGACCATCTCCCTCTGTAGATGTAACGAGCTCCTTCTAATGTAATGAAAGTGTAATGAAAACACATTTCTTATTCTAAGGTGATTATACACTCATGAAAACATATTTAAAAGGATTATATGCTGCCAGTAGAGCCCTGTAAATTCTACACGCTGGGCCTTTAGTGTTTTTACGCAGTTGAGACTGAGGCTCATTTTTACTCCAGTGCTCTAAATTTTAACATCCATCCATCCATTTTCTATACCGCGTATCCCTTTCGGGGTTGCGGGGGGTGCTGGAGCCTATCCCAGCCGTCAATGAGAGGCGAGAGGCGGGGCACACCCTGGACCGGTCGCCAGTCGATCGCAGGGCACCTAAATTTTAACACCTCCTTAGTTTTTCTAATCTAAGAAATAAACCAATGTCAATGTTAACATGCAGCCAACATGCTGACCTGTAGTTACTACAAGACACCAGTTGGTGAGATAAATGCAAAGTAACAGATATTGGTTTAATTTCACTTTGACTTTTTGATTGAGCATGAAATATTATCATCACACCCCACAAGACAGGGACAGCAGAGGTCAGAGCCAGATACCAAACATCTACAGTACATATTCTACAGTCACATAATCTATTCTACATGAGCCTGCTGACAAAAATAGTGCTCCATATATATAAAAATACCTAAAAAATAATTACATAACTTACATAGAGGTCACTCCACATAACAAGACGCGCCCTGGATTTGCCATTTTTCCCTCTTCCACCTGTTTCTGCCTGCTTACCTCCACGTGTTCGTCTTCCCAAACATTTGCATTTCCTCTCCTTCCCTACATCCCTCCCCTCAATTCCGTCCCTTAAATTTCCACATCCCCTCCTTCCTCTCCTCGCCTCTCTCATCCAGGCTGAGCCTCTCATCATTGACCTGCGCGACCTCTTCACGCTCATCTACGACATTAAACAGCGGGAGGAGATGGAGAAGAAGGCCCAGAAGGACAAGCAGTGCGAGCAGGCAGTCTACCAGGTAGGCTGCCCGGAGCACATTTCTGCTTTTTTCTCAGTTTCGTTTCTCGTTTGGAGGCGAGATCACACGTTTTAACTGAGCCAGCAATTCATTCACACAACAGAAATCTTGACACTTTCTAGCTTCCTCTGAAGTGCATCACAGACTGTGTTTGTCTGCACCATTGATGTTGAATATCTAAATATAATGGAAATGCAACAGGTTTAGATTAGTTTTTTTGACTGGAGTCCTGTATGTGTGACGGGAAGCGTTGGTGTGTCTGCGATGTACCAAATCTCCGTTTCATTAAAACACAACACACTGTCAGACTGTAATTCTCTTTGCTTGCAGGAGAAGAGACAGTTTTCTGTGTTTTTCCATTTATTTTCTTATCGACTGTACATTTGGCTGCTCTGTCTTACTGATGAAAAACAAAATGTGTCATCTGCCCTCTGTCCCACCACCGCACAGACCATCCTGGAGGACGAAGTGGACGATCCAGTTTACCAGGTAAGTCTCTGGGCACACAGAGCAGGAAACGAAACACTGCTGACCTTACTGCTTTTCTAGCTTCACTGGTGCTGTTTTCACTCTTAAAGCTTGGAATTTAGAAAAAGAGAGAGAAGAAAAAAACAATTAATCCTTAATTTAAATATCTCCTCCAGTCACTGATCTGCTTGAATTAATGATTCATGATATTCCACCATTCCAGTAATACACAGTAGACCATCCTAGTGGACAGTTTTGTTCAACCATTCAACTCCCATTTGCCAGTGCAGTGTTGTAAAACCATATTTTTTAAGTTGATCTGTGTCAATGTTCTGATTTCTTCCAAAGACATGCCCCCCTGACTGGTTGTTCCCCCACCCTTTTTGCCCTGTGCATTTATTTGGCTGAACATGATTTTTTTTCTCTGTGTTTGCTCACACTGAATACAGACAACACTAACTCTTACTCTGAATGCTATGTTCAGTGGTGCGACCAGCCACCTCCCAGATCACCTCTGTTCTTTGAAAGTGTGTTGTTCATAAAGTCATTCCATTTGCAGCTTTTGATTATGTTGATGTTGGTTGACAAAACTCCAGACTGTGGCCGCAATCTTTAAAGAGTACTTTGACATTTTGGGAAACACACTTCACTCTTTCTTGCTGAGGAGATTAATACCACCCGTGCAGTAACTATGCAGCTGGAGCTAGCGGCCAGTTAGCTGCCTTAATATGCTACTAATTAATATGCTACATCCCGTTTGTTTAATCCCAGCTAAAGTGTTACTTTTGGCACCTGATTTTGATTTCGTTTTAGTCTGTGAAGATAAGGTTGAGTCAAATTTGTGTCATTTGGTTTCTGTTAGTTACAGTCATTTGCAATAATACAAATGACTGTTGACTCGGCTTCTGCTCACCTGCAGCAGCTTTAGCTATTGTACCTTTGTGCTGCAGAGCGCTCACTCACTAAAATACTGTTCATTGTCTGAGTTTAGCTTGAGGAGCTAAATCGCTGAATAACTTTGTGATCCTTCCTTAGGGAGCATCTAGAGGAAGATTTAGACGGTTGACCGTCAACATTAATCCTACATCCTACTCATTCCTTCCAACACTAAAGATAGCTGACTAACAGTGACACTACACCCGCAGCACTTGATAATGTTACATTAACTTACCTTTCTATGAATGCTGGTGTGCTGCCTGCATGTTTTTGTAGATTGTTCCAGCCGTTTCACCTCCGCTTCCCCTCTTAGTTCTCAGTGGATTGCAGAGGAATTTAGCCCATGATGCAAGATGCTTCTTATTGACGGTAGTGCAACAGGTCAAACAGCTCAACTTCTGAAGCAGAGACCTTCTGGGGCAGTGAAGGATAGTGTTTCACTAATCAGGAGCTTGACTACACTGTAAAACAATAATCAGTCCATTTGTCCATTCTTCCGCCTTTCAAATTATTGTTTAGTTGTTGATGAATAATGTCGTAATGTCATCGTTGTCATTTCAGTGGTTACTTTTTACTTAAATAGGTTGTCAACAAATATGTTTCATCACTGTTTTGAAAAAAATGAATGCTGATGAGCTGTTAGACAAATATTACAATTGGATAAAGCCAGGCTATCTGTTTCCCTGTTTCTAGTTTTAATGCTAAGCTAAGCTAACCAGCTGCTGGCTCCAGCTACATATTTTCCACAAAAATGTGAAAAAGGTGTCGATCTACTCTCTGCAAGAAAGCAAACAAATGCATTTACCAAAATGTCAAACTATGCCTTAAATTATAGATCCACAAAGACACTTATTAATGTCAACCTAAAGAGGAGATGCTGACCGATTTGAGGACTCATGACTCTTCACTTATGGATCTCAATCGAATATTCTGTCCTCGGGTCTATTGTCTCTCAGAGAGGTGGAGCATCACATTGCTGATGTTGAAGGGAGACCTCTAGCTAAGACCTCCACACTGCCTTGAACTACTGCCTGACCTATTATACTTGTGCTCTTTCCTCTTCCCACCTCACTCTTTTTTCTTTCTCTCTTCATCTCCGCCATTGCTCTTTCCCATGCCCCGTTTTTTTTACACCCTTCATATTCCTGATCTCATTTCACTCCCCACTCAACGCCACCCTCACTCCCCTGTGCTTTCATTTATTCTCGTCATGTATCACTCCTTCGTTGTTTCTCTCTGTTTTATATGCCAACCTGCCTCTCTGTCTTCCCATCTCATTATTCTTTGCACCTCTATGCCTTGCCCACTACTTCTGTTCTATAGTACATAGTGTTTGAGGCTGGACACGAACCCCTCCGTGGCCCCCAGTCAGAGGAGAGCGTTTATCAGGTACAAAGACAAGCATTGCCCCCTTTTTTCTCCCTCTTCATACCCTGTGATAGATGATAATAGTAACAGTACTAACAATATGACTTCATAGAACCTTGTAAGAAGCTACAAAGTGCAGATGGTTCTCGGAGAAAGGATTTTCTGGGGATTCAGAAGTAGATCAAACTAAGTTTCTGTTTCTTTAATGTGGCTAAAGATGAAAAGCCATTGAGGAAAGAACTAAGTGAGGCTTTGAGAGCTATTAAAAAAAAGGTTCAGTTCACGTTAGTCTTGTACTCCAGAAGATTTTACTCCTGGTTGATTTGGTGAAACGTGGAGGACCTGCTTTACAATGCAACCAAACAAACTCACGTAGTGACATGCCTTGTTTGGAGATGAATTTTTAATGAAAATGGAAATGATCATTGCCAACTGACAAAATATTTAGCATTTCCTGTAGCTTTTTCACAATAAAAGCTCCCCAGTTGAACGCCTTTAATATAAATCAGCAGCAGTGGGATGTTCCATTTTCAGTAAGTTAATACACCTCTGAGGTAATTGCATAATGCAAATATATTGAACGGCTAGTGCTGAAGAAAATGACCTTTTGAATGCAGGAAAATCTTAAAGATTAGAACTTTAAAGAGGCTGAAAATAAGAAGGCAGCAGCGTTATGTTTAAAGTGATGCCTCATCTAAAAGCCTCTAAAGCAGCTGCAGAGGAGTCAAGGTCAGTTGTTTAGTCTGGATAGTAAGCCAGAATATCAGAGTTCTTTTATATATCCAGCACTTTGACCTTTTGGCTTTAGACCATTTGAAGGACCAGCTAGGACTCCAGGGACCTGTCGTATGGTTTAATCCGAACCCCTCCCCCCCTTTCTCTCCCTCCGCTCCTCCTCCTCCCCTCCTCTTTTTGCCTCTCTGTATCTTGCGTTCCTCTGAAGATGAAAGATGCAGAGAGAGATTAATCACTTGCCATGCCATTTGATCTCAGAGTGAAACAAGATCAATAGACTATGGGAAAACGTAACAGAAAGTTAACCAGTCGAGGGAGCGATAGGAGAGAAAGGCAACGAGGCTACGAGCAACATATAGTTGGAATAAATTTGAGGGAAGTATACAAAGGAGGCCAGAGCTGAGGCATTTTCGAATTGTCAGATGAACCAGTTGAGACATTACTGCTGCAGAATAACAATAGGGTTTCTTAATGCTCACAGAACCAGCATGCACCGTCCTTAAGCATTGTCTGCAATCAATATTGATTTAAGAAGAATTGATTTAACAAAACAGCTGTAGAATTTGCGTAATCGCATTGCTCTAAAAGATAAAATTACATCTCAAAAAATGGACTGAATCAAAATTGATATAGTAAGCTTTTTCTTTAGCAATAGACTTGTTTCAGTTCTTGTAAGCTCCTGTTTCTTAATAACACAGCCTAAATATAAAAAGGGTGTTGCTCTGTTACTTATATTTGAATCGACCTCCAATCCAATGCAGGTCCCAACCAGTCAGCAGAAGGAAGGGATCTATGATGTCCCAAAACGCCATTTCATGACTGTAGGTGTTTTTATTTTTTATTATTTGTTTCTTTGCTCTTCTACTTGCAAACCTCTCTTTAAGATCCTCTTGAAGGAAGTGCTTCAAGCCCCCCTTGACAGTGTCCATTTCTAATACGTTTGCTTTACTGGATTTACAGCCTACAGGCTCTAAAATACATTTCCCAAGAAAACAACGACATGGGTCCATGTCTGTGTCCGATTTCTGTGATGACGTTGAAACAAAGCTACGTGAGCCTGCTTGAGGAAATAAAACTATTTGATTGGTCAACCAAAGTCAAACATGTCAGCAATTTCACAGGACATTAGGGAGGCAGGCTTCATATGCAAAATCCAGTTCTGTGCAGAATCAAAACCAGATAGATCAGAGTCTTTTTTGCTGGTCTCATCGGACTACTCCATCGGACTGCCTGGATAAATAAAGGGGTGGCTGTTCTGTCTTCCTCAGAGGATGAGGACGAGAGGTTTGTAGGTGGGGTGGGTGTTGGGTTGAGCTGCATGCAGTGCAGTCACGGCTACATACAGTACAATCAAGGCCACCAGAGACTCATAAAAGCTGTGCCTTAATGAATAGCAATACATTTTTCTGCAGTGAATTGATTTGATTGGGAAACAGCGCAAAGAGCATTTTTTGATTTCTTCCCTTTCATCAAACTGAAATATATTTCATCTCATCCTGGTAGGTTTTATGAGTTCTTCACCACCATGCAGTGACCACACTGTTACATCCCTCAAATTGCTTATAAAAACATTCATTCAAGCCTATTTTGCCAAACATCCATCCAGAGAGAATTTCCACGCAACTTTTGAAAACAGCCCTAGCAAAGTGCTTCTCAGCTCTTCGCTGTTCGTGTGCTTGTTGCTCAGCATATCAAATAGATACACTGTCCCGGCCCCCTCGCTATCTCACCCAAACAGCCCATGCCAGTATAAGTAGCAGCGCTTCCATATCTCTAAGTGTTACTGCTTGTCTGTTCATTCAGTTGGAGCTTTTTGAGAGCCTCGAGCTCCCCTGATGTGTGTCAGTGCCTGCAGGGAGAGACCTCTGTGTACAATGTTTACCTTTTTTCCAAATTCTGACTCATTCTGTGCCCCTCAATGGTCCCAAAGTGCCATGCAAACTGTGCGATCCGCTATGTCCCGACTTCTTCAAGGAGGACATACTGTAAACACCCTGTTAGCAGCAACACGGATTGCAGCAATTCCTCCCTTTTCTTTCTTTTGATTTAATATGTGTGTGTTCGTATCTGTTTATTTATAGCATGAAAATCCTGTGTGTTCTGTGTGTCTTTGTGCTTTTACAGTGACTCATTGTCTGCTTGTGCATGGCCCCAGAGACATTTCATGCAACTTAGCCATTCCATAGTCTCTTCCATAGCTGCGTCCCCTCTCCTTTAAGTAGTATGAGTGGAGGACGGAGGGGACTAGTGCAGAGGTCACGTCTGCATATAGGGTGAGGTGGCCTCATTGTCTCGGTTGGGTAGTTCCAGGAGCTTCTTCTTTCATTCATTTGATGAAATAAACACACTCCTCTGTGTATGTATGTGCTCAGGGAGTAGAATCAGCATGATAAAGCAGCCCGGGCTCTCACAGGGGCCCCTCTTGATTGGCAGACATAAGAATATCTAATCAGAGCCTGTTTTATGGGACTGAATAGCCTTTTTACCCACTCAATTATAGCGAGCCATGAAAGATTCATTTTAGATCCATTTTCTGATAATGAAACGAGGGGATAGTTGTTTCTTGCCATCACAGCACAAACTGCCTTTGTGAATAGATTTCACTCCCCACACCTACCCATCCATGCAACCACCATACCCTATCTGGAGATGAATTCAAGGTTTCATGACTGTGCAAATCTCATTGTCGTGGTGTATCACTGGACTTTGTCTCTCTCTCCCTCATCCCTTGGTTTCCACTCGCAGAATATCAACCACTTTGATCTTTTCGGCGACATGTCCACTCCTCCCTCGGTGAGTGCTACCACACAAAGCCAAAGCCAGGCTAACTTTGTGAAAATGATACCAGTTTATAGAATTGCACAGAGAAAGCACAGTCAAATTTTATCTGGAGTGATAGGTCATTTCATTAGGACAGAGGCAGAGATGTAAATGACCTGATTATCCGACAGTGCTGCAGATTAAAGATAAATGTGCAGCGCGATGACTTTTAAGTGACTTTGATGGTGATGACATCTGTGTGTGTGTGTGTGTGTGTGTGCGTGCGTGTGTGTGCTTTGCCTCCCAGATGCCCCCATCACCTGCCAACACGCTGGACCCTAGCAGGAGCAGCCGCCAGCAGCAGCACAATCCTGCTGAGATGTACGCCCCCTTCAGCCCCACCTCTGTGCCGTCAGGTATCTACCCAGACTGAAACGCTGCACCTTTTCCACAACACAAAACATAAAAGAGAATATGCATCATTCTTTGATGTGCAGTTTTGTCAAATGCCCTGCCAAGATTTGGCAGGATGTGGATTTATCTCAGTTTTTATAAGGACCACACATCAAGCAGCAGTGTGATTATGCTGTAACCCACTGAGATACTGTAAAGTGATGTTTCTTGAAGGACCAGACAGGCGGTTTTGCATATTTTAGTGAAACCACTGACATTGTGGTTTTCTAAGAACATTCAAGAACATTCCAGCATCCGTCAGCCTTCTGAAGGGCGTCCTTTTTAATGGAAAAAAAAAAACTTAATTCACATCATCCTTGTCACAATGTGCGTATCCATGATAACACAGCTTATGAATGCTGTTTGACGGCTGGCTCTCAAATCTCAGATGTTGTCCTGGAACACTCCTACAACAAAGCACTTTCAAGATGCTCTTTGCTTGCAAGTGTATTACTGTGCAACAGTAACATGAATTGGACAAAAATATGGATGTGACAAAAAGCCAGCTGACATTGAACTTAAAACAATCTAATGAGTATAATTATATATAATTTTCACAGAAGATGTTTTTGAGTGATTGATTTTGTTATAACTATCGTGAATGATTTCCCTGCCCTCGGTGTGATATCTGCGTTAAATCAGGTCTACATATGACATGTGAACTTTGGCATGCTTAGTTTACCTGAAGACATAATTTTGAAATCTCGTAACGGCACTTAATAAATCTTTGAGATGTGCATTCATGTCTGATGAGGCGGGTTTGGTCGTGAAATCATCGGAAGCCTGTGGCTGTTTGGAAGGCAGGCAGTCAATGTGAAAATATATGATCTGCTTTGGAAACAGCAAGATTAATAGAAGAACATGCTGTAATTTTGAAGATCGATGTATTGAATTTATAATTGCAGGAAACTGAGACTGAGATTGTATTTTGTGCTCCTAATAATTATAATCTCCACTTCCTTTTCCTGCCTTAATATCCTTTCATTGTTTTCTTTCTCCCTTCTTCTTGTGTTTCCACTCCAGGTTATATGACCATGGGTCCGGTGCAGGCAGCCCAGTGGGCGCAGCAGCCGTTTCCCGCCCAGGCTCAGACTCTGGCCTTCCCTGTGCAGGGGCCACTCCAGGTGGCTCAGGTCCTCCCCGGTGGTCAGCCGGTCATCTGGAGCCAGGCCAACATTTTCCCTGCCACTCAGCAGCAATGGGCAGCCATGGCAGCCTATATGCCAGCCCAGACCGTGGGCGTGGGGGGGCACGCCATACCCGCTGCCATGCTCCAAGGCCTGGTACCCATCACCACCATGTGCCCCCAAGCCTGCGACCTATCAGCCCCGTCCTCTGCCATCACTAGCCCCCAGCACACGGCCGACCCCGCCCTGCTGCAGAGGCAGCTGAGTCTGGGGAAGGAAGGCCTCAGTCTGGACTCAGATGCTGGCGAGGGGCCCTCTACATCAGGAGTTGGAGCAGCAGGTGTTGGACCTGGCATCGCTTCAGCAGCGGTGAGCAGGTGTGGGACCCCAGGCCTCATGAGTGTACCGGACACACTGGCCTGCAGTCAGCTGCTACCACCTTCAGCTGCTGTGACACAGGAAGAGGAAGGGAGCTGTAGTGACCTTGATCTCTCTAGGATGACCTTGAGCCCAGGCACATCCACATCGCCGTCTACTGAATCACGTAAGTGCTCTCAGTTATTCTCCTCCCACATAATGCATGCAGCTTACTGTCTGTACCACTGTGTATGAAAAGCATAAAGCACTCTGCTGAACCTTAGCTGTTGTAGCGGTGTGGCTCTATGGATGGCAATGAGTATCGGCCAGTCCACCTCTTTGGTCCAAACTGGACCACCTTAACATCTATGAGATCCATTGCCATAAAATGTTGTACAGACATTCATGGCTACCAAAGGACGTATCTAACTGACATTTCCTCTGGCGCCACTGAGGCATACTCACATTTGTGACCTTGAAGGAAATTTCCTCACAACTATTGGATGGATTGCTATGAAATTTAGCTGTGCCCCTGATCCCTTGACTGTTCATTTAGCATGATCATTGTGTCAAAATTAACATTTTCTAAAATTTTGGTTTATGACAAATAACTTCAAAAGTGATGACATTAAAGTCAGCCTCAGCTGTACTTTGTGTTTAGTGCTAATTGGCAAATACTAAGATGGTGAGCATGGTGAACACTTTAACTGCTAAACAGCAGCATGATGGTGTTGTTGTGAGCATGGTAGCATGCTGATGTTAGCATTTAGCTCAAAGCACTGTTGCGATCCGTTAGCATAGCTGGAGACTCTCAGTCTTGTTTCATTCTACAGCACTGTGGCTCACAAAAAAGACAACAGTTTGTGTGTGACCAAAAACTCCATTGAACTCTGACAAGACAAAGAGTTATGTCAGTCAAGTCAGTTTTATTTATGTAGCCCAATAGCACAAATTTACCTCAAGTAGCTTTAGCATCTGTACATCATACAACACAATCTATCCTCCTATTGAGATAAGGAAAAAGTGCTTTAAAGGGGAAAAAAGAGCTGGAACCTCAGGAGGAGCAACAGAGGAGGGATCTCCCTCCTAGGACACCAACAGACATAGAAAAACTGTGTGTAGAACAGATCAATACAGTAAAATTACAGTATGGCAAAATTATGGACAGATTGTAAACATGTATGTAGAAAATGGATCCATACACATAGGACCTGAGCCACATGACCTCCTCTCCCCCCATGGAGACCTGGAAAGGGGACAAACTGTACAAACACACAAGATGCAAAGCTAAAGCTCACCATTCTGAATGGAGAAAAGAAACACACACGGCGAGGAAGAGAGAGAGAAGCACACAAGGGAGACAAGACGAGAGGCTGAACCTTCATGAGGACAAAGCTCCAAATCCAGAACATCTGGAAGAAGGCACAGACAGAGAGGAAGAGAGAAACTGGAGAGACAGAGGCACACAGCTGTGCTTGTGGGACACAAACAAACAGAGGGTTGGAGAGATGCAGTGGTTTTCAGAAGATTTACAGTATCCTCAGTGGCAGGATAAACTGCAAGTACTAGACTTAATAGATTCAGTGAGAGTGAGGCCGAGTCCTGATGGATAATATCTAACAGGTACAAGCCTGAAGTAATCAAAAAATAAGGAGCTAAATGAAAGTGAAGTGATGGAAGAGATGAGTTTTAAGTTTGCATTTAAAGACCTCAACAGAGTTCAACTCTCTGATATCAGCAAGGAGGTTATTCCAGTGGAAGAGGGCATGATAGGAAAAGAGACTGCAGCCTGCTGACTTCTGTTTAACTCTGGGATAAACTGGAGCCCTGTACTCTGAGAGCAGAGAGCGTGGGATGGAATATGAGGTTTAAGGCGATCGGACAGGTATGAAAGGGCGTTGGAAAGTCGTGCTTTATTTGATCATAGACACGATACAGAATGTCAGGTATAATAGAGAGGAAAAGTCGAGGGGGTGACATGCAATAAAGGTCATGATCTGGATTTGAATCCACTGCTTCTCAGTATAGGTTATGCATGTCACTAGCTTGATGCTAAAATATGTTCACAGAGCACATTAGCATTAAACAGTAAACACTCCACATTTTGGAAAGTGGCACAAAACAAAGTAAAGATCCTTCTATATTTTTTCTCACTGCATTTCATGCATCTTTTCCTTCATGCATTTACTAAACACTTCTTGTTCTCTTCGCAGCATCCACTCCAGCCCCGCAGCAGAGCTCGTCTTCAGACTGCCCCCCTTCCCAGGCCAGTGACCCCCCCACAGATCACTCCCCTGTAGACCCTGAGGGCAACTCCAGCAACGCCAAGGAAGAGGAACAATCGGTGAGCGCCGTCTCCCAGGGTCTCATCCCAGAGGATGAGATTCATGGATTTGATTTAACAACTGACTGGTGTGATGCTATAATCTGTTATTGTCATATGGATGATCTGCTGTCAAGTAAACTGCATGTAATCACACCGGGTAGAATGTCACATGATTAATACCACCAAATGGGATCTTTTTTTTCTTTTTTTTTTGAAAAATGTCAAGTCAATTAAGCATTAAAGGTCAAAGATGATTTAAGTCTCTTGATTAAATCATATATAATAAGGTAGAATTATGTTTCATGGTAATCATGGTTGTTGTTTTCCTAAATGTTTTTCTGGGAGATGTGGAGGAAAAGTCCTCAGAAGCAGGAGAATAGTTCATTTTGCCTGCAAAATGCAAATTTCACAGCTTCCCCCCTTTCTCTCTCTCTCTCTCTCTCTCTCTCTCTCTCTCTCTCTCTCTCTCTCTCTCTCTCTCAGGGTTCTGTTGACGCAAGGTCGAACTCCCCAGTGCCCAGTGGAGACCCTGATCCTCCGCAGGATGAGACCTGTCCACAGGAAGACAGCTAGAGAACAGACACTGAGTGGGTAACTCATGGTCCCCTCCTTTCTCATTTGTTACCTGTCAACTACTTTCTCACTGTGGCATTTCATGTATTTTCTCCCTTGCTTTCTTTTTTCATCTCTAATGTTTAACTTCTCACCTCCTCTCATTTTTTCATAACCCTCCTCAGTGCTCCTTTATTAGCTTTATATTTTCATCTGTCAGTGCATCTCCTTTTTCCTTGCCGATGAGTGGTTTTCTGCCAGTTGGAGCGGAGCCTTGCTTTAGCTCAACGGTTCTGTCATTGAGCCTCTCTGCATCACCCAAACGAGAGCTAAAGCAAGGCAAAATGTTGCCACCTAGTGGTCAGAGCTGTGACTGCGCAAATACAGCTTCATCATGAGGCTGACTGTGTCTGTTTGTCCTTTAGGGGATGGAAGCTCTCAAGGCCACGGCAGAAGCTCATGAGAAAGAGAAGAAGAGGGAGATGAGTGACTGTGATCAGCAGCATCTCTCACAGCTGGATTACACAGACTTGTTCTGTTTTTTCAACCTTGAAAGGATATTTTGGCAGCTCTGTAATAAGCTGGCTGTCCTAGGATCTGCTTTCCTCCAGAGGCCACATACTGTACTGTACTCCTCAGCATGACAACCAGGCTTTGGCTTTATCGTCCAATCAACTTTGAACCAGGAAGTGACCTTTGATCTTTGACCGAAACCTACTCTAGGGGGTGATGGCACCCTCCTGTAATGGATTAATGAGTTCATATCAGTGAGGATACGTTACACAGCCATGGTGACTCTGATGATGCAAATTATTTTTTGGAACCTTTCAGGAGGAGCAGCGTCCTACTGTACGTGGTTGACCTTTGGTTTGTCAACTGCCACCAGCAAAGATTGACTGTACGCAGCAGATGGATTTGCCAAATGTTCTCATCGTGTTGCTCCACCGACTCGTCCATTTGCATGAACAGACTTAATGTGGATTCAGTGGACTCAGCTGTGAGCAAAACTGTTCTCTGCAGCTTCCTTCTAGATCTGAAATGAACCAACAAAGTACGATCTCTTTTTCTTATTTTCTAAGAATTCTGTGTTGATGGCGCCAAGTCATTAGAGACATCGAAATGACTTTGAGGCATCAATGTCGAAATCAAAATTTGCCAAACATCTATTTTGTAAATACGAATCTTCCCAGTCCCCCATACCTGAGCCTCTGTGCCATAAGATAGCTCTCTGCCTCTTTGGATGCCAACTACCTGTGTTTCTCTCAAGCAATGCCCTACCAGCACCTCCATTTTTGACGTCTGGATGTTTGTTTCGCTTTTGCTGCCATTTCTGTTTAATTTCTTCATTTCTGTTCGGGTGGTGAGATATGAACTGTGAATCTGTGTTACATGGTCATTCAAAATGAAGCCTGCTGTACCTGTCTTGCTCACTTTGAGCTCGACAGATGAAAGAGATGAAGGGGTCGGCGAACATAAGAATAGCGACAAAAATCCTACTACTTCTTAAAGGTTACAGACTTTTTTTAGTAAATAGGAGGCAGATTTTCCTGCATCTTTTCATTTTTAGATATTCTACATTTCAAGCTGAGGTCGCATTGTTTACAACTTGCCTCTTAGAATCATATCTCTGTTTGGTTCCTTGAATAAATAAGCAGAATAAACCCATACTGATTTGACATGTAATAACCACAAGCTCAGAGACAGTAGAGTGCATTTCTATGCCTTATCAGGTTTATTTTCTGTTGTCCAGTCACTGTTCTTCTCGTCAGGTCATTTGTATACAGTAAACAGGTCATTGTTGTAACAAAGCACTCGGGCGTGTTGTAGGTCTGCTCCACCGAAGCGAAACAGTCAAAAAGAAAGGCAATGTTATATAATATGAACAATAGAGATATCACTATTAACTGCTAGACTTACAATAACAAATGGTAACTGTACCCCTGCTTGTGTAAGAAAAATGAGAAATAGTCCAAAATATTTTGTAAATTTTATTTATGGAATTAAGAATTGTCTTGAACAAGAGAAAAAAAGGACTTTTGTACGTCTATGACTTCCCCATACACTGTACCCATGCCACTGTTCAGTCACAAATAAAATATCATGTGATTCCCACTTTTCTACGTGGTCTCTTTCAGTTCTTACCATCTGTCTCATGACGGAGTGCAAAGAGCTCTGAAGCAGCCAACAGAGGTTGCTCTCCTCACGCAAATACTTCAGAAGTCCCTTATGCAGTCACTTATCACCATGTAAATATCATATGATATGTTAGTCTGATCATCACTTGTTCCTTTTTGTGCTGTTTATGTTACTAAATCTAGCACAGTGTCATTCAAAATCAAAGTTTTAGAGCAGAATGCATTTCAAATATCAAAAGTCAAAGTACTCATTATACAGAAAAATGGTCCCTGCTACTAATTTATATCTACATATTAAATAATGAAGATTTTTAATAGTGATGCATCGGTGTAATGGCAGCTGGTCAAAGTGGAGCTAGATTAAACTTCCTTTTATACAGTGAGGTTGTTTATTTCACTGTTTCCCAACATAGGGGTTGGGACTCGTCCAAAGGGTCACAAGATTAATCTTGGGGGGGTCATGGGATGATTAATACTGTTGGAAAGAATATCCGTATTCTTTTTTTTTTTTGGACTTGAATCTTTGCCTTTGTTGTGAAATATTGGACATTTTGACCTCTTTGAGCCTCATACTGTTATTTTGAAGAAGCCATCTGAGAAGTTAAGAGGGGAAATCACATTCTGTGGAACTGCTAACGACTCATCTACTTTTTGTAAAGGGTCACGAGCAATAAAGGTTGAGGACCACTGGTTTAATGCTCAGCAATGCTTTGTATTTTTTAAGTTTATCGGTGTTTAAGTTGCTCCAACTGTCAAGTAAAAGCAGTGGGGTAAAAAAAAGTGTAATATTTTCCACTCCGTCGTAGTGGGGTGTGAGTACAAATATAATATAAAGTACCATGAAATGAAGGTACTCATGTTGACTACAATTGTGCTAACTACAGCTGGTTCATGGGATTGTGTCATTCTGTAAAATCCAAAATGAGTGAAGGCGAACAAAGTTTAAAGGTCAGCAGTACACAAACATGACTCAAATGATTTGACCACAGATGAGCGTAACAGGAATCAACTTCGTTACAAAGCCTTCATTTTCCACCAGTGACATATGATGCCGAAATAAAGTCTGTTTACTGGCCATTTCAGATTCATCACATCTCTACAGATTATACTGGATACAGTTTATGATAACTGATGAGACATCCACACCTCCTGGTTGCCTAATAAACGTGGCTGCCTTAATTAACTGCTTCATTATAAACCTGGGGTCTGTGTCATGTGATAAATACACTCTGACACAAGACCTAAAGCCACAGCAACGAGCCCTGTGGCTCTGAGGCCTGCAGGATTGTGTACTCGGCTGAGTCTAATGGCGGCAGTGAGTTCATATCCAGGCCGGTATTGATCAGTGAGTGTTTACATAGAAGCTGAATAGTGTCGTCTCCCCGTTTGCAGTCAGTCACAACACCCAGCCATGCTTTCTGCTAGTTTGCAGTGCTGTCTACTCCATGTTGCTTTGAGCTTGGTGCTGCTGAGGTAGGAGTTTTATTTGTCTCTTTGGTTAGAGATTGTCTTTATTTCGTTCGCTGGTTTAAGTTTGGTTAACTAATGTAACTTGCTCTCTCAGACTCAAACATAATGTGGGATTATTTACTTCACTTTGAGCTAAATATGTCTTTTCTCTGACTAAAATCTGTTAGTAATCCTCTAAAAAAGTCTGCTAATGTTCATTTGTTTGATTTGATTTTTATCTGCGTGTCACAGTACAGTTGCCACCACAGCATCGAGCCATGAAGCGTCTGGTGTCCGTGAAGCTCGCTCAGTGGGTGAGCAGGTGGTAGTTCACCCGGTGGACTGTGTTTTATCAGAGTGGAGCGCATGGTCACGCTGTGACATCTGTCAGAAAAAAAGAGTAAGTACGACAATGCAGAGCAGGTGATAGTGGGCCAGAGGGCCAATGCATGGCATGTGTTTGCTCCTCCGTCAGGACACTCCAATGTTGGCCTGAAAATCTGTTATTAAGAGGGAATAAAATCACCCACATCTGATTTTCTATGCTGCTGTTTAACATGTTTAAATTACAAGTTACAGTCAGATGCATTAACAACATTAATAATAACATTAAATCTAGTAAACCAAATATATCGCCGATGTCCCTGGCCAAACAAATTGATGCCTGTAATGCAACAGTTATCATAAATTAGATTACATTTGTGTAAATATAGAATTCCAGTAGTGCTAAAATTGAGAGATAAGTATGAGGTGTCAACATTGACCTTGTGGGCTGTTTATCTGTGAGTAGAGAGCTCTGCTGCTAGCAAAGAGGTCTCAGCTGATGTACTTGAGCACTCTATCTCATCCACTTTACAAGGAGAGGGATTAATAACCTTGACATGACAAAGTGAAAACAACCCTCTAATGGGATTACAGCCGTTATTGTTCCCCGGGGCAGTTTCCCAGCTCTTCCACCACCTTTATTGGGTAGTGGTGAGGCTTTCCCTCTGTTTTCTCTGACCGTTTATGTGTTTGTCTCCCTCAACCGTCCAGTATCGCTATGCTAAACTGGACCAGCCGTCTCAGTTTGGAGGACAGCCGTGCAATTTTCACGACAGGGAGGAGGAGGCCTGTACTGTTTCAGCCCGCTACACCTGTAACAGTGTTCCTTTGTGTGAGGGATTCCTCTGCAACCAGACAGGTATCTCCTGCACCCATCTCCATTTACTCCACAGTCCTTTCTGGAAACCATATAGCATTATGAATGAACAAATCTCATTTCATTTGTTTAATCTGTCCATAAACATAGTTGTTGTTCCCCAGTGTCAAAACTCTTCATTTTGTTTTGGACTGAACCATCGCTTACCTGACTGTCTTTCCTCCTTCAGGTCGCTGTATTCCCAGAACTCTGCAGTGCAGTGGAGAGGATGACTGTGGGGACATGTCAGATGAAGCCGGCTGTAAGAAGGTGTCCAAGCCCTGCAGAGAGCCGGTAGAGGAGTACTGGGGAATCGAAAACCTTGCCAAAGGGTGAGTCACGTTCCCTTTAGTTCGCAAGTTGAGTCCCAGAAATTGGACGTAGTTATGCATACATGTTGCTCTCTTCAAATCATCTTTCAGAATCAACATCTTGAACAGTAACCTGGAGGGAGTGGTGCTTGATAACAGATACTATGCTGGCAGCTGTTTGCCACAGTACATCCAGGATGTCAGATTCAGGAAGCCTTACAACTTGCAGCAGTACACTCTACAGGTGAAACCTGTTGGAAATCACACTTCAGCGTAATGAGTATGGAATTATAGCTGTTTTCTGTACCATTTTCTAACAGGTCTGCCTTCATAACAGGTCACTAAGTTCTAACTTTTTTCTGTTAATGGTTAATAAATCACCTACAAGTACTTGAGTATATGATCCTGCTTATTGCGCCGTGCCATTGTTGCAATATGGTCCTGTTTGTCACTGAAAAGGAAATTTTGCTTCCCATGCATCCGCAGACAAAAGGCTCGTATGATTTCACCCTGCAGTCCTTTGATTCATACTCTGACTACATGGACTACACCATGAAGGAGCGCACCACCAAAACCACTATTTCCTTTGGCTTTGCCATTCCAGGCATAGTTGAATTTGGCTTCAACTACAATAACGCCAAATACACCAAGTCAGTTCAGAAGATTCGCCGCGCTTCTGGCAAGGTGAGATATTGTATGTGTTTTCTTTCCTCCTGAGCCCTACACCACCGGCCGAGTCTTAAAACAAAGCAAATCAAACCAGATTTCCTGGATTTGTGATTAATACAAACACATAAAACATTTAAAGTATCTCCAGATTCCCTCCTGAGTCTTAACATGAATGCCGTGAAGCATCCAACACCTGCCTCCCTCTGATTCTCTCCACAGTCTAACAGCTTCGTGAGGGCCAAAGCAGAGCTGGAGTTGGCCCAGTACATGTTGAAGTCAGATGATTTGATGCTTCACCCTGAGTTCCTGCAGCGTCTGCGCTCCTTGCCACAGTCCTATTCTTATGGGGAATACAGACAGATCTACAGAGACTACGGCACCCACTACATCACAGAGGCAACCCTCGGAGGGGACTATGAGCACACCATCATCCTGAACAAGGAGAACCTTGAGAAATCCGGTAATAGATGTTAGTGACTCACAAAGTGGAGTCAGTCAACCTCAGACAGTTTACTGCACCTCATAAGAATACTAAAGATCATTTATTATGATCAGATACTTGGAGTTTGGCAGTGGCATCATCTATATCATCCCATCCTCACTTACACCTCATAACCATCTCACTGAAATGTTCACCCTCATACATTATAATGTGAATGATAACATAATTTTGAAAAGCAGCCATCACCCCCTGACAGAGTTTTGTTGTTCTAGATTATTCTTTGGAAGACTACAAGCAATGCACGCAGTCAGGCCTTAAGGTTGGCATCAACATAAACGGCGTTTATGTGTCAGCGGGCTTTCATGGTGGATCCTGTAATGGTTTGCTGAATGAGATGGGAGGTGAGGTTTCATGTTTTATAAATGTCCTCTGTTTAACGTCACAAAAGTCTGACGTCAATCTGTCTCCCTCCAGAGGACACAGCGAAGGGCAGCATGGTGGAGGACTTTGTTGCTGTTGTACGCGGTGGAAGCAGTGAATCCATCACAGCTTTGGTGTCTAAAAAGCTTCCCACCCCGCAGCTGATGGGGCTATGGGGCGAGGGCGTTCACTTTAACCCCGACTTCATTCGCACAACAGTGAGTTATTCTCTTTTTTCTCTCTTACCTTGTCCATTTCTTGTGTTTCTTGTTCCAGTCTCCTGTGACATGAACACAATTGACACCTTTTAGTTCTTCCTTTGTAGTTCACCATCTCAGTTTGCAGCTATAATAAAACTGTCCACAGGGATTTTGACCTGAGTAATTGATGCAAAAGCATTTACAAGAATTAGTCAGTGGAGGTCCCAGAATTGGCACAATTACAGGGAGGCAAAATACAGCTAGACTGATCAATATCAAGTCAGAGAACAAACAGCAACACATGCCAAGTAGCAACTGTGCCAAACACAAATTGGCTGTCTTGCTGCAACACGGTCAAGTTTCAGCATTTGTTGGGCTTTCTGGTTGGTCTAAAAAACACTCAATTCAAGAGACTTTGAACAGAACCTGGTTTAATAGTGACATTTGTTTTTCATTAGACACGGCCGCTGTATGAGCTGGTGACCTCTAGAGACTTCTCCCAAGACGGCACCCTGAAAAGAAACCTGAAGAGAGCCCTGTCAGAGTACCTGGCAGAGGCCAGTTCATGTCGATGTGCTCCCTGCCACAACAACGGAGTGGCTGTTCTGAGAGGTACCTCACAGGATGTTACTGTTTGGTGTTCATGGCACTTTTTATGGTTCCACGTCCATCAGCTACTGGCTGAAAACTCAGTGCATTACTCTGAACATCTTTCCTAAGCTGTGTTCTGTTTTCACTGATAGTTTCACTGATAGCTTAAGGATTAGTTTTTTTAGTTGTTAAGGTTTAGATTTTTAGAGTTTTTTGCCCCAAACACAAAAAAGAGTGATTCTGATGATGATTGCAGTGATGGTGAGAGTTAAGAGTTAAGTAGTATCTCCATCTCCCTCAACAGGCGCCAGGTGTGACTGTGTATGTCCTGTTGGCTACTCTGGACGGGGCTGTGAGATCACTCATAGGCAAAAAGGTTCGAACTCAAATGCACAATACTGCATACAACATGACATTTTTCTATCTTTGCTCTAAACCAACTGAGATATTGACATGAAATGAGATATGATCTGGCATCTTCTGACAGATTTAGCCATTGAGGGCAGCTGGAGTTGCTGGGGTGCATGGTCATCCTGCAGCGGAAGAACAATGACAAGGAGTCGACAGTGTAACAACCCAGCGCCCAGCAATGGAGGCCTGACCTGCAGAGGGCTACAGCAAGAGTCTACTGAATGCTTTTAAAACTGTCAAATGTCAGGTTTGACATAAAGATTTATAAATAAATAAAAAATCCTTGAAATTACAAGTTTAGTCTGTCCTGTGTTTGTCTTTTGAGTACCTAGTGTGACGTAATTGTAGTCACATGAATGGAATATCTTCAATTAATATTTCATAAAGAATGTTAAACCATGTGTGTCATTTCCTATGTAGCATTGTAACATTTAACTAGATTTACCTTATGCACTGACATCGAATCTGTAATTTAACCCACATTTAACCTTCACTTTGGAGGCAATTTAAGAAATGTCAAATATAAGCATCTAAAATTTCACTGTGCTTCAAGTTCAGACAGAAAAACATGAACACACACGTAGTAAAGTCTGCACAAGACACATTTATTCTACCTTGAAATACAGTTTGTCATACAGTGTGTTCGGAGAAGAGACATAGATTGCAATTTATTCTATTAATGTTTGAGAGTTCCAACATTTCAAAAAGGACTGTGAAAGACCCATTTTTGTTCACTGACTTCACCTAACATCATCTGAGTCTGAAGAAAAGCTCACTCTAACAGCGCTGAGTCTGCGACGAAGAGCCCAGGCAGGTTGCTCCACCTCCTGCAGGAGCAGGATTGTCACAGGTTCTTGTCCGGGTCCTCCTCCCTGATGCACAGGATGACCAGACCCCCCAGCACGACCATGACCCATTCGTCTTGGTTTCTGTGGAGAAGAATTAGGGAAATTTTGAGCTGATCTAAACAAAAGGACATAGATCCGGAAACAGGATGTGCGTGCGCACTGTTGTTACTGCATAACATCCTCTGACCCGCCGAGCAGGTGAAACAGGCAGCAGATCAGTCAGCAAATGGACAAGAACAAAAGAAAAAAACTACCACACATGCATGAGAAATGTTATGAGAGGTTTGCTCTTGTTGTCAGGCAGTGAAAAGTCTGAACTGATCCAAGTTAAGGAAGAACTTTAGTGCAATTAACAGATAACCATTCTTATATATGTACTTCAAATCTATGTAATCTCACCTGGATGAGCATAGCGACTTCCAGCAGTATCTGCCTGCTTTTAGTTTTGGCACTTTTGTTTTTTATACGGATTAAACAAACAATATATAAAATCTTAATTAGTAATTTTTTAAGTAATTGGTAGGCACGTAGTTCTAATCTTTAGACAAAGCCAGACAAACCATCTCCTGTCTCCAGCCTCAAATTCTTCACATTTCTTCTATGTGTTTACCTCCACTGCTTTTACTTGAGATACAAATCTCACCTCTTCTGCGAGTCTCTTCACAGGCCTCTCCCTGGTAGCCTGACTTACAGATGCATTTACAGGAGGTACCCATGAGGACAGGAATCCCGTTGTTCCTGCAGGGGGCGCAGCGGCAGGAGTCGAACTGCCGCAGATACTCATCCCAGCCCCTCTGCAAGTTGGCCAGTCTTGCACCTACATGGTCAGCAGCTGTGCTGAGACGCACTAGCTCATAAATTGGCATGGTCTGGGTCATAGGAAAGGAAGAGAAAAGTTAATAAAAAACTGATGATCACACCAGCAAAGGCTCGAAAGCAGCGTGAGGTCATAAATTGAGGATTTAACTATAACTTGTGTTATGTTTTTCTTCTGCTTAATGACTGTTTGTTCCAGTAAGTTACCTCATACTTGATGAGTGTTGGGTTGTATTTGAGACTGGCTCCCCACTTCCTGTAGGTGTCAGGGTTTCTGATAACCAGCAGGCCACTGCTGCTGTCTGTGATCCCCCCCTTCACCAGAGTAACGATGTCTTCAATCATAGATGAACTGCCATCGTTGGCTTTTTTGAAAGAAAAAAAAATCACATTTGTAGTACAAGATGACATATTTCTGCATCAATTCTTCAAAATTTGCATAATTTGTTAGTTGTGTACAAGTTAGATATACTGTAGCTACAAAGGAAGCTAATAAACTCAAATTCAAACTAATTAGATATTATCAGGACCTCAAAGAGGGTAGACTACTGATAGAATTTCAATGACTCACCTTGACTAAACTGTCCTTCTTTATTGCATGGATTCACACCCACTTTGAGATCTAGCGATACCTGGCCGTTGATGGGATAGTTTATACCAATAGAAGCACCAAAGCACCGACCAGCTTGTTCAGCCTCAAGCTCTGTGAGAGTCAGGGGAGAGAATTAAACATAGCTTTCTTTACATTGCATTTTCTGGAGGATGATATTGATGAACGAGCTGGAAAGTCCACACTACTTGATTCTGCCATCGTTGTTTTGTTGACAACCACAACATATTCAAGGGTTCCTCCCATAGTTCCCTCCGTAACATAGTGGGTGCCAAATGTGTTGAAGAAGCGGGAGTACATCCCAAAGTCGTACTGCTCAGGGAGCTCCATGAGGGAAACGTAGAAATCTTCATGAAGCATCAGCTTATTAGTTCTCATTTTGAAGTGGGCCGTTTGCACTTTGGAGAACAGCCTAACGAAGCCAAGGTCCTGAGGACAAAAGGGAAGTCTTAAAATAATGTGCTTTCTCTTGGCCATGCACCGACATTCAGTTCTGTTAAAAGGAGTGCAATTGTTTTGGTAATACATGCACTTAGATGAGAACATTGATACTGCTAATTTAACTACTAAATATTAAGATAGGAGCTAGGAGACTGTTAGCTTAGTGTAAAAACTGAAAATAGGAGGTGCCAGCTGACCTTGGCTCTGTCCAAAGGTAAGAAAATCTGCCACCTAATACACTAATTAACACAGGTTGTGTGTGTTTTCCCGTTTCCAGTCTTTATGCTAAGCTAAGATAACTGGTTGCTTCATATTTAACAGACAGATATGAGAGTGTTAGCTTACCACTCTCTTCATCTAATTCTCTGCAAGTAAGCAAACAAGTATATTTTCCAAAACTAACATGCCAAACTATTAAAACTATTTAAAAATTACCAAACTCTGGCCTCACACAAATAATAAAACATGAAACGAGACTGACTGCACTTGTTATCATGTAAAAGATGTTGGCCTGTGGGTCCGTAGATCCTACCTGGCTTTTATGCTGTGTTAAGTTCCGGAGAAACTCAGATTCCCCACTTCCACTCAGTCCCACTTGCACATAAGAGATCCCAAGCGTGAAACCATGACTGGAAGAACTCATGTCTTTCCTCGCTTTCAACAAGCTCATCACATCGTTAAAGTATTCCCGAGAGCCCTCTGATGTAGCTTCAGCCTGTAACAGGTTAAAGTTTATGTCAAAAAGCCTTAGTCCAAACAGCCCATTTAAGGTACACAGGGAATAAATCACCACGTTACAATACCACAAAATGGTAGGTATGGTAGTTGTAAGGCTTCCTGTAGTTCTTCTCCTCGTCATTGTAGTGCAGGTTCTCACAGAATGAGTCATAGATGAATTTCCTCCATCCACCATTATAGACATATTCACACTGTCCTCCAAAGTACCTCTGGTCAACTACATGATCCACAAACTCTCCAGTCAGGACGTTGTAGCTAGGCAAAGCGGAAAGACTCAAATCAGTCATGAAGTAAAGGATGAGACATATCGAGAAAAAAGAAATAATGGTGTGACAGGCAGATTAGTGAAATGACATATGTGATTTTTCACAGCAATTTGTTAGCCAAAGAATACTGATTTTGAGGTGTCGATGATGAATATGCTCATTCAAATGATTTTTTGCAACTGCCACTGTAATTCATGGCTTTTCATTGCCTTTAAAACCTTTTTTCATGTGATGATATATGACAAAGTGAAGCGAATAATAAGAATAACACAAATTCTAGCTATGCAGCATTCACCCCTGAGTGCCACGTTCAGCACCAGGGATTGGCAGCAGCGTGGAACACTTGTCGTCTCTCCGGTTGAAGTCTTCACAGTCGTCTTCATCAGAAAAATCATCACAGTCTGGCTCTCCATTACAGCGAAGGGACTGGCTGATGCAGCGCCCTGGAGAGACAGTGTGACAGTCTCACTCAGTCAGATTTACACCTTCTGTTCATCACACCTGCAGACAGAGAACGTGTTGTCTGGGTGGTCACTGATGGGACTTGCCAGTTTCTCTGCAGGTGAAGCTCTCGCCACAGTAATCTGGCACCAGACACTGCGCAGTTGCTGTTGGACATGCCAGCTTCTCCCACAGTGACTCAAAACACTCTGTGCCACCAAACTGAGAAGGCCTCTCCAAGTATCGGAAACGGAACTGAGACACAGTTAAAAATGAGTTAGCACTCACTCAGTATGTCCATTCCCTTATACCACTGTCCAAAAACAGATCCACACAAAACACCTCCAGTCTACTGCATTGCACTGTGCCCATAGTGGTGCAGTTAAAATCATACAAATTCCATACATTTCTTGGTAGTAAGGGAGCATTTGATAAACAGCGTCTACATGATCCTAAACCAGTTGTGTATTTTGAAGCTGATTATGTATCTTTGGACCTATTGATCACGTCATCCATAATAAATTGATGGAAAACAGTCCAGTTTCAGATTTGCTGTTGCACAAGCCACCCATAATAAAAGCTGTGGTCATAATTTTCAGTCAGTGTCTTTAAATGACTGATTTCTGCAATTTACTGAGAAAAGCACTGTTACCTTTTTGTCTGTGCAGGAGGTGCAAGGAGTCCAAGATGACCAGCTCCCCAGCATACAGTTGATGGGTGTAGGTCTAATCACGGCTCTGGTCCTCCTCATTCCAGCCCTGCTGCCCTCCCAAAAAGCACCCATTATCATTTCAGATCTTCTTCTAATACCCATGGTGCTACCAATATGTTATCAAATGAATGTAAGAAGTATAAGTGAGGAATACTGCACCTGCTATCAGCTGCTGCCCATGACTTCCTTGATGCATTCACAACCGAGGTAAAATTGATACACAGGTAAAGTGTGCATAACATCAGTGGTAAATTAATAAATATCTCCATACTGAAAATGAGTAGCTAGTCCTTAAGATTAAAATGCAACATCACAAAGCAGCTGTTGTGATCCTGTGGGGAGTTCTACCACTGCAGTCTTGGCCAACCACGGTGAATGATTGATCAAGAGTAAACACATGCTCTTACAACAGTCAGGAAAGTTTTTTTTTTTCTTTTTTAATGATCAATAACCCCCATTTCTCATCTTCAACCGTGCAAACACAGCCAGAACATGTTGTCACACAAACATTTCCACAGCAAGAGAACAGCAAACACCCCAGACATGTGTCTTCTCACATGATGATGATGATGATGATGATTATATTATTAGCGTTATTACCAAAGTTATACAGATCCACATACGAAGTGACCTCCGACCCTTCAATCGTCAATGTAACAGCATGAACGCGCACGTCGTCAGGTGACGCGCAGCACGCAGGTGCGGTCACGTCTCCAGGCGGCGCTTTCAAATTGTTTGTTTTAGCATAAACAGTGTGTCGGACTCATCGCGCTGCGTCCACGTCACGTCACTTTAGACTGTTCTCCTAATGTTCAAACCTGAACAGTGATGAACAAACTGAGCTACAATGGAGGAGGTAACTTTTTTAGACTATTTTATGAGTCATTTTAGCTTCGTGGTTAGAGGAGACTAAATGTATGTAGCCTTCATCCAAAGCCCCGTGCTAGCTTAGCTGTTATCCTGTGTTTAATGCACTGTTTTTAACACAGTTTAGTTAGTTTAGCTTATACCGTAGACGTTTATGGTTTTGCCTCAATTCTGACAACTCTTCTTGGTGAATCATTTCATTGTTTGGTTTATAAAATGTCAGAAAACTGTAAAAGCAGAAGAAAAAAAAAAGCCTAAGTTGACGTCCAAATGTCTTGTATTCAGTCCAAACACCGAACATTTTCAGTTTGACATTATGACCTGTAAGGAAATCAGAAACAAAACAAAAACAATGAGTTGATATCTAAAATGTAAACAATTAAACAGCCAATCATTGAAGCTCTACTCTGCTCTAAGACAAACTCCAAAGTCACCTCCATGAATGAAGACAGAAATGAGAAACCTCTACATAAAACAAAAACTACCTGCATCAACAGACACTGAGAGAAAGTGAGAAAATGTTGTTTGTAATTTTGGTAAACCAACCTTCTACAAGTGTTCAGTTTTGGCTCACTAAATTAACCATTTTATGTAAATTGTCTGTGAAAGTAATAGACATTTCAGTTAATCTAGTGATTAATGATGTGATGTTGTTTTTGTTTTTTTGTTTATTTTCTCCTGGAGGGCCAAATCAACTTCAAAGCTCTGAGGGCCAAGTTCCAGGAAGAGGCCCTCCTGGCTCAATCCAAAACTAGTCGGCCAGCTGTGGCAGACAAGCCTAAACACCTTCCTCCTCCTGGAGGTCACTGCAGCTCCGTGGTTAGCAGTATTAATATGGCTGTAGAAAGCAATGCAGCAATGGTTCCCCGGGTCATCTTCAGAGATGGCCTGCGGGCATCTGGAGGCAAGCGACCAATTTCCTTTCCACCGCAGCCTCGGCAGACCTCCCCCTCATCCCAGTTTGCTAATGGAGACGGCACAACAAGGCAGTCCCTCAAAGACCGACACATGCCGCTGGTGCTTCCTGCCCTGCCTGTAAAAGAGCAAAAGACAGAACTGCCAGCCAAAAAGGAGCACAGAGAGCCAGGAAAAGATGCCCTGCCACAAACTAAAATCAAAAAGAAAGGTTTGCTGCTTCCTTTCAAATCAGCCAAAGCATCAAAAGTCAGTGCAGAAAATGGGGAGGAGCCTACATATGCCGATTTGACCACCAGACCCTCCAGTGCTCCGGGCGAGTTGCCCTCTCTGGAAAAACAAATCACAGACGATGGAGTTTCTCTTCAAAGTGACCAATCAGCCACTGAGCTCCACCTCTCCAGCCCAGATATCCCAATCACCCCTTCTTCAGCGGAGACAAGCGTTGACTCCGATAACAAAATTATTAGCACCTTGGAGAGGGCCAAAAAGAAATTTTCCCGCACACAGATGTTGATCTCTGCCAAACCAAAGAGCTTGCCTTCCCCTGACTACATCTCAAGAGATAAAGCGTTCCTTTCACCTCCAAAGAGCAGTGAAAGTGCAGAACCTGAGCTACCCGTACCCCCACCAGTGTGTCTTCCCCACCTGGCTTGTATTGCAGCCCGGCCTTTCTTCAGAGCCAAAACCTCTTCATGCAGTAAGTTACATTCAGTGATTAACATTTTTGTCCATATTGACATCTTTCTAAATCTTTTGCAATATTGTATTTGCTAATGACTAGAGCCTGCGTTGGATCAGCAGTTTGGCAGGAATCCAGCTAAGCTTCCCTCTGTCAGGACTAGTGAACCGCACCCACCCTCTGCCCCTCCAAAGAAGCCTCTACCTGACTTGAGATCACTGCGGCCGTTGCCACCAAAGCCCCCCAGACCTCCATCAGTAGATCTCAGCTGTTACCACCTGCTGACAGCTAACGGTATGCTTTGATATTTAGATTCTTTTTGTTTTCCATTTGTGTGGCCTCGCTTTATTTGACTTTTACTTCCCCCTTTTTTGTGGCTACAGAGTGAAGAATATGACAGCACAAAGTTGTATTTTACTTGGACCTCACTCGCTGTGTGTTATCCATACTGCAGTTAACATTATACTTAATTGTGGTAAGCTTGACCATCTGTTCAAGTGCTGATTTTGGTTTCTTATTATAGAGGTGTCACCAGGTCTTAGCCAAGCTCCAAGTGAAGAGCCAGAGCTTGAGCACCCATCATCTGTATTCGTTGTTCCAGAGTTTCCAGACTTTGAGAATTCAGAGATGGAAACAGCAGAGGGTGAAGCTGTTGACATTGGTGCACTCGATCTGGAGGCCTTAGACTTAGTGAGCACCAACTCTCCCATACCAGAGGACTGTGGGGTCAGCGACTTTGAGGATCCGCTACCCGACTTGTCAGTGTGTGATCCTGTAGAGCCCCTCATGAGAACGGCTGTCCAAGATCTGAACCTTGGCGGTCAAAGCATAATACCCCTGGATCCAGCCAGCTTCCCCGAACCAATAAACCTTTCAGAGTTCCCACAGCCTGCTGTGCCAGAGCAGTGGTCTCAGAGTGAGGAGGTGATCATAGATCCTCTGTCGAACTCTCAAGTTGATGAGACTGATCCAGGAGCTGCTGAGTCTCACTCTACTGCACAGGAAATGGACAACAGTAACCACACAGCATTCAATGATGACTCGAGGTGAGTTTTGTCATACCTGTGATTCCGCTTTGATCCTTTTTTTTGTGTGCTGTGACATTTCCTGTTTGTGCAATTTGTTTTTCTCGCCTCCAGTGCCAATCAACAGGACAGCTACTATGAGGCGTACAACAATGTGTACGAGGATGTCGAGAACATAAACAAATTCATCTTGGGCCAGAACTCGCGTAAGCGAAAAGGCGGCCTGAAGAGTAAGAATTTTGGCTTAACACAGTGTCTCTTTTCAGTATAAGACCTTTAGCAGATATTTATTTTACCCGTTTAACTTTATTGTTCACCATTTTTTCAGACCCATATGCTGACAACCACCCTACGGTAACTACTCCTTTAATCTAATTGAGTATGTAATCGTCTTAGTAAGTACTAAGAGAACAGTTACATTTCTTCACTGAAGAAATGAAGAAAGAACAAGCTTCTCTCTGTCTGACAATCATCTGTGGTAAATCAAAAATCTTCTGTGTTTGTTTCAAGAAGGAGGAGGCTTGTCTTAACATATGGCCTCGGAATCCCTGGTATGTGTTGTTGTTTTTCTCAAACATACAAGCCCTCTGTTCTATCATTGACATTGTTTTATGGCAGATGGAACATTGATTTTTTTTTTCTCTTACTTTGGTAAACAAACTGCAGGGGCAGTGTATCAGGAGAGCACGCTCATTCCGCCCATAATCATGTCCTCAGGTATGTGACACACCTCGCCTCTCTCACTGGTGTTCCCTTTTCCATTTGTTTTTCTTTTTAAAAATGCTTTTGTTGTTTCTTGTTCAGATATTTTTTATGAGCATATGGTCCGATTTCTTATTTCAGGTGGTGCCTGTAATCTTTGTGGAAGATCATTTTTGCCGCTGAACAGTCTGATTTGTTTTCAGTAAAGAGCGCCAAAGCCCCAACACTGCAGATCATAAAGAGCAGAAGAAGAGGGAGAAGCAACGACTGGAGAAGGAGAAAAAGGAGCAAAAAGAAAGGGAGAAGAAGGAAAATGAAATGAAAAAGAAGTTCAAAGTAAGTTAGGCAGTCAAATAACTGAAAGACTGATCATTTCTTCCCCTTAGCAGAGCTGCTTTTTCTGTCTGCTTTTACAAGGCCTGTAATGCTTAGTTTTATTCAACATTTTAGCCGCTTCGTTTGAAATTCTAGATTCTAGAGTGTTTTGTAAGGTGTTACATTTCAGTAAATATAATGGTATCACAGCAATGGTTCAAAATTGTTCAAAGTTATAATTTACTGTAATTTCTCAGCATGGCATCCCGCATGACAGCACTCTCATGGCTGAGATTTGACTCTAGGTAACCGGCGAAGAGGAGCCCATGTACCACGCCAGGGTGATGGTGGCTAGCAAGGTTCGCAAGAATGACCTGCCGGTGAAGAGCGGGGACACCGTCAGCATCATTCGCACCACCAGCTGCCCCAAAGGCAAATGGCTTGCTCGAGACGCCGACCACAAGTGTGAGTTTGGAGGCTTTGCTTTGTTTTCATGTGATTAGGAACCCAGCATTGTCCTTTTCACATTCACACCCTCAGTGTTTTCAGTAACTGCTCCGTCCTGGGTATTGCAGACGGTTATATTTCAGTCATGAATGTGGAGCTAAATATCAAGGAGATGCTGGAACTCGGCAAGAAGGCCCAGGCAGCTGGACGAGGAGGCAACCTGGAGGGAGATACCATCAGTATTGGGAGCAGGTACTGGGTAGCTCGTTGATAAAATTCTTTGCTTCCTCAATTCAGAAACGACGTGTACCCAGCTTTTGTTTGCGAGTCCATCAGTCTGTCATGATTAATGATTCTTAACTCTTTCTTTTGCAGATCCTCTAGCCACCCTGTGCTAACAAGCAGCTGTAGGTATCATTAGCCTCTGCAAAGGCATTAAGCTCTGGACTTAACTTACTTTTGTTCAACAGGTTGTACAGTGTCCTTTAACCCTAACTTTATATTAGCTACTTCATCTCAAAAAGCACTACACTAATAAAGACAGAACATATGAAGTTAACTGGTTGATATAATGTATGGACTTGTGGACTGACACAAAACAGTTGCACAGAGTTTGGCAACCAGCCCACAGACTCACGCGGCGCAAAGCCTGGTCTGAATAACTGAACTGGTTGTCATGTGCTTGACAGCCATGTGTTATTTTATGATTGCGAAGGAATTCCACGTAACCTGAGGCTTTTTTTGTTTCTTTCCTGCCAAACATCTATCATCAGCATGCTCCTTGTGTTCAATCACACTAATTTGTTTTTCCACAGTCACAGATGACAGTGAGGAGTGGGCCTGCGAAGATGAGACCCTCTCACCCTCCAGTGAAACCCAGTAAGACTGACAAGTTTACTGTGTCTTAAACTTTCAAATCAGTGTTATTCCAAAGAAGAATGACAGAAACCATTTACCACATAAGGGTACATTAAATGTAAATGTAAGTCATTCCGTCTCAAAGCTGTGATTGAATTTATGTGGCAAACAGCGTCTGTACTGTATTTTCTTTCTCTTCATTCTGTGCAGTAGCTTCCCTCGGCAGACTGCTGCAATGCCTGAGATGTGTGAGTACATTTTGTATCCAGCCTTTTGAAGTGAAAACATGAACAGAAGATGTTTCTTTCCCCCCCTCAGCCTTCTGGTTTAGAGGTTGTTTTATGTTATGCGCTGACATATGGCAGACTGTAACATGCCTTTGATGTGCACTTTTACCGTGCCATTTCCTGACTCCCTCCCTCCTCTGTCTTACTGTACTTACATAACTCGCCGTCATCCTTCCTTCACCCACCTCTGCCCTTTACATGTTGGCTTTGATAGCGGGTGGACATGTCAGCACCCAGCACAGTCTCAATGATGCCAACCTGGAGGACCTACAAACACAGTAAGTCTCAAACACACAGGTGTCAAAGCAGATACCTTGGCCCTGTTCTCTTGCTCACTCATATTCACATATGTCTTTCTACAGCCACCTCTTCTCAAGAAGGTGAGTGTATACATATGATGTATGTGCATACACATATATTCCTTGAAGAGTAACTAAATATTAAACATGGGAAAGAAGAAAAATAATGTGGAGAGCTAAATGGATTCATGATGGGAAACATTATACATTGGTCCTGGAGGGGAGTAAAGCTGATTAGTTGGACTGTAAAATGCTCCTTGAGTCCTCCACTCTATGATTGTCGTATTATATGAACCAAACTCAATTAACAATTGTTTTCATGTTCAATAAATCTGCTGATTATTTTCTTGATTAATCTATTAATCCTTTCTTCCATAAAATGTTAAAAAAAACTGTGACAAACACCCATTATAATTTCCCAGAGCTGAAGGTGAGGTATTTAGATATTTTTGTCTGTCCCAAAGGTATTCAGTTTATGGGCGTGTATATAACAAAGACAAGCAGCAGTTTGCAACACATTCGAGAAGCTGAGACATGCAAATATTTTTTTTTTAAATTGCAAACCATTCATCGACTACTAAAATAGCAGCCATTTAACTTTCTGTTGAAAGTCTAATTGGTTAATTAAGTAATAATTTCAGCATTACACCAAACAGACAAAAGATTTGCTGAGTAGTGAGAGTATCATGATCGGGTATGAAAGGGGCATCCTGGAAAGACTCAGTCGTTCGCAAGCAAGGATGGAGAGAGGTTCACCACTTTGTGAACACATGATTGTATAAAGGAGATTACTACATGGACTCAGGAACATGTCGTAAAACCATTATCTGTAAACACAGTTTGTTTTTATTTACATTTTACACAGCGTCATAACTTTTTTGGAGTCTGGGTTGTATTTCAGGGTGACTGTATTTGATTGTACTACATTGTATAGGTGCTCCTCACCCTGTCGGCCATTGATAAGTATAAAAAGTAATAGTTATAGGACTAAAATTGAATCTTAACAGTGTTCCTGTCTTCATCCTTTAGAACCAGACTTGAGGCCCTGCAGAAACTAGCCATCTTCTTTCAACACAGCAAAGAAGAATTTGGTGACATCACTGAAAATGGAGGAGCAACCCCTACAAAGTACAGTACTCTCTTATCCATCACCTCAACCTCTACTGTGTTGAAAGTTTTCTTATTAAGTCCACTGTCATTCAAACTTTGTTAATGATATAAAATGTTCTCACAAATTAAAAACTTTTTTGTTTTTCCATTCTATCCTATGAAAAGCGCGGAGCCACCAAGTAAGTTTCCAGAGTTCATTTTTCTCCATGACTGCATCGTTGTCACCGCCTCTGTCACTCTCACTGATAATGGGGAAGCTAAGCGAAGGGAACATACAAATCTCTTTAAAGATGTAACAGTCTCAACACTGGTGTCTTGCCGCTAATGGAAAATAACTTGAGTGGGTACATTTATCTGACTCCTCTAACCTGGAGACATGGCGCAGGGTGGATTGCAGAGACAGTTCAAAGTTAATGTGACATTTGTATCTGCTTGTCTTTATCCAGACTTCTTGTGTGCTGTTGAGGAGCCTCCATACCTGTAAGTGTTGGCAGTTTCCTTCTAATCACCAAGAGGAGCTTGGCTCCGTTTGATCTTTTTTTATATCCAGAGTACTCACAAGTACTTGAGGTTCTTTGGCAGTCTGCTCATGAACTGTGATGTCCCACTGTGTTTTGTATGACAGTGAACAGGAGGTTGACTTCACAGAGCTGGAGCTCCTTCCTCCCCCACCACTGTATGCTGACACCTTCTAATCAGGACATCGGGTAAAACAGGGATTGTCAGTATGAAAGACTGTACAGTTCACTTTTGGGATTTGATACCCTCCACAGTGGAGAAGAGAAACCGCTGTGAATGAATGGAGCTGCTGATGTGTACCAGAATTCTGATTTCACCCCTTTTGTTTAGTTTGGTATGCACGTTGGTAGATTTTCACATTGTATTCTGCACTTATTTTCTTGATGTTAATGTTCACGGAGCACAAAATTGAATCATTGTACCTTATGCAGATGAAATGACAGTGACGTTGAGTAGCCAGCTGTTCACTTGGAGCTTACATTTAAGGATTTGTTTCTGAAAATGTTCTCTGGATTTTCTTTTGTTTCTGTGTTACATCTAATAAATGTTTGTCATTGATATATACTTTTGATTACATTCTTATGGCTTTCTCATTGTTTGAAACAGACTGCTGGAACAGTCAGTGTTTACAGTGGAGCTGCCACAGACTTGCATCACATTTAGTAATCCACTCCTGAGATAACTGATACAGGGTGGTGTTTATATATGCCTTGCACCACCTACATTTTGTTGTTTTTTTCAGGGTTTTTTATTTGGCATTGTGTACAGAATGTCAGATGGAGGTTCTGTATCACATCTTGGCATTTTTAGTTGGTTTTCCACAGACCATGGATGGTTCACTGATTTATAACTTCTCTAAAGAGGAACAACAACAGCAGTGGTGGAAAACCGACCTCTTGTACTCCCATCCCTGGATCTTTTTCATTGTCATCTGGCTGACTTTGCCTTGTGAAATCCCCCTTGTTACTGCTGTGCTGCGGTGAGAGCTGCCCAGAGGTGAGTGTGGGAATGGGCCTGAGAAAGAGCTGGCATATGGCATTAATTGAAAGGGGAGGGGGCTGGAGGAGTGGCTTCCCGGAGGGCTGTCACAGAAGTCTCAAGTCAAGGATGGGTAGAAGTTAGAAGAGGGACAGCAACCAGAGGGTACACTTTGAGAGCGAGTTTACGTGAGACTTGCATGACTAGTCCTTCTTAGGATTCACGTAGAAACGCCAGCCTCGGGTAGTAGGAGATAAAGGTATCGGAGCACAGCGAGAGCTAGGAAAATCTTTTTACCCTTTTTTATTTGAACCACATAACACGTTTTAAATGCAACGCTGTTTGATATATGAGAAAAGTATGGCAGCCGAGACGAGGAACGGCGGGAGTTCACTGAACAACAATAACTGCAAAGACCACAGCAGGAGAAAGTTACTGGTCGGAGTGGACCTCTTCTGCCTGTTCTTAGGTAAGAGTCCCATTGTTCATTAGCGCCGTGACATGCGGACTTTTGGTGTTCATGGCTTTTTTTTAATCGTACTTTGTTAACCCACATTACTCTTAAAGTTAACTTTTTCTTAAGGTTAACTTTTTATTTTTTTTTATTTTTTTTTTTTACTCCTCAGCGCATACCTTCCAATGGTTTTTCCCTTCATGTAGCTACAGTACGATATTCCGTGTAGTTCATTTGTGCTATTTAGCTCACTGCTTTATTAACATATAGCCTTAAAATACTTGTACTTGGTGGAAAATTACATTTCTGCTGATAATATCCTGATGGGTTAAGCTGGCTAACTGACAGTTAAATTAATGAAATTCAATTGAAGCTCTTAAGATATTGGGAAAAAATGTATTTAAAACTAATTAGCCTATTTTAGCCCTTGTTTGTCACCGTGCTTTAGACGTTTTAGCTGGCGTTACACCATCTCCACGAGCGGTGTTACCTTAGCAACAAGTGATGCCCCGTCAGCAGAGGTAGCCTGTACACTTCGCTGAAGCAGCGATTAAGCTACATATTTTCCCTAAAATTACATTAGTTTAGCCAGTGGAAGTCTGTTTTCCTCAGCCCTCGACTGAAAAAAGGTGCTGGCAAAGAGAAAACTAATAAATTGCTCCTGGAGGGATATATTTCTTTGGTCTCCACCTACACCTGTACTGTGCCTCTGCCTGCTTTGAGTCATTATATTTTCCAGAGTGGCTCACATTCCACACCGGCAGGGATCCTCTTGATCTCAACATCTGGCATAATACGTGTGTGTGTGTGTGTGTGTGTGTGTGTGTGTGTGTGTGTGTGTGTGTGTGTGTGTGTGTGTGTGTGTGTGTGTTTGGAGTAATTAAGGGAAGTGGTGAAAAGGTCAGACCTGAGTGCGTGCGCATGTTCATCAGCGCAGGTCCTGTGATGTTCAACAGCTGCAGACTTTGGGTTAAGATTGTTATTGTGACTGAAACTTTTTTTTTTCTTTTGCATTGAAGTTTGTACCCATAAGTCCTGCAAAGGCTTTGCCAGTGCTTGGAGCTTAAACCTTTGACCATTCACTAATTCATTGTAATCTCTGGTATAACCACATGTCTCCAGTGTGTTATGTGCAACATTAGTGTAGTGATTGCAAACAGCACTGTTCAGCTGCAAAATAAAACTGTTGCAACCACATGGGAAAAGCACCAGTCCAGTTATTGTTAAAACAATCCTGTGAAAGAGCTACAGTATAAACAGTCTTTTTCTGACAAGTTATATTTAGTTTTGGTCAAGGTTTTGTCTCCTGGAAGGTAAATCCCCATGATTTGCTCTCTATGTACATAACTTCCCACAGAGAAGCTTGTCAACAAACCAGCAGTGTTTTTCTGGCTAAAGATGTGGTGTAAAGAGAGCAGCCACAAGGAGGAAATGGTGGGTCTGTGCTGGTAATCACCACTCCTCCAATCTCACACACTGATTGCAGTTGTAGTATCGCTGTATACAGGGAAGTATCGCTCCCTCTCTCTCATGCACATGAAGTATCTGAGTCACTGCGATCCCAGCAGACCATCAGTGTCAGTAAAGATAACATCAGTCTGTATTCACCACGATTCAGCGGTGACTGGAACTAGATCCTGACAAATAAAGCAGAGGAAAGCAAAGGGCTGGTTTTTCGCTTCTTTCCTTGAAACCCCGGTGAAATGATCAGGTTCAATTTACATAAAGCTGTTGCAGGTGGCTTTCATTTTTACCAGTTAATCATCCTGTAATGTGTCCATGTGCTTTTGCCCTGGTTCAGCAGAAGGTAAAAGCTGGTTAATCTGCTACAATTACAACTTAACTACAACTTCACTAAATAGTCACAAAACGTCAGCAAATAAAATGTAAAATGAAAGCATCTCCATGTTTTGTAATTTGGTTGAACAAAAGCTTGAGCTCATATGCTGAAATTTTGCACTTAAAGCATTTGAAATAGTACAAATACTGAGAGCAATTGAAGTGTCAGTTGATGAACAGTGAACTAAACAATTTGCAGTGGCAGTTAAAATGGAAGGACTGAAAGAAGTTTGAACTTGAACAAGAGGTGAAGCGGTAAATTGAGCTGAATGGGTCTGTTTTAGTTGAAGTCCTTAAAGAAACAAGCGCTGTGAGCAGATATCAGCCAGTTTAAACAGTTAAAAATGGCACTGGGTCATTAGTCCCAGTTTAAGGAATGGTCAAACCTATGTAGCTGTGTAGACATTTTAATTTGTCTGACTTTACAACTAATCAAACAGCAAAAGAAAAACAAACGCGTGACTGTTATATGTGGCACATGTTATGGCGTGCTGATATTAGAAGTAAATTGAGTATACTACATGTACAGTATGGACATTTTCCACAGTTAGTACTGAATGACGTCCGCAATATTTTTTCAATGAAATGAATCCAAACAAACTACATGCATGTACTTCATATGTGACGTTGTTGTGTATGATGTATTTCTGTTTATATGTGCATATGTGTATTGTTAGTGCCAATGAAGTGTCCACATTACCTTTTTGTTTGTTTGTGTGTGTATTTCGGGGCTATGGGAATAGAGAAGGAATAGATATGTGACCTGTAGACCGCTTCATGTGTAACACCTCCTCTTCTTTAGAAATGGAGCAGAAAAACTGAAGAGAAGCAGCAGTCATGGGCACCACCAAGTCCATGCGAATGTGCTTGTATTTAACCCAGGCAGGCAGACCTGGTTTTCCTTCCACAGTGGAACCATGAGCGAAGTTCTGCAGCAGGCCAGACTGACAGACAGACAGACAGACAGACAGACAGACAGACAGACAGGCAGACAGGCAGACAGGCAGACAGGAAGGCAGGCAAGGGGCAAGTTGTGTGGGGGCTGCTGGGAGTAAAAACAACTGCATCTGTGTACACGCCACAACTACCTCAGCCATGTATACATTTCTACACCAGACAGTGAGAGATCCCTGCGTGTGGAAAATGTGCGTCTGTTTATTTTAGTAGTCACACTTGGTGTTTTGGCCAGTGCCTTCAAAATATGGTGGGGATTTAAAATTCAGCGTGACTAGTTTCCACAAACTGCAGCTCCATGAAACTGCCAGCGCTGAACTGGGGGAAAGGCAAAGGGGCAATCGTAATACATTCTCACACGTGCCTCCTAATAATAAGTTTTCTCCCATATTTTGATGTGAGACAATTCCATGAAAAAGTCGTCATCATTCTTCATTTACAGTGTTTGCTTATTTTCCATCAAGGTTGATTGTTAAGCAGACCGCTTCAGGGCCAGACTGAGTAGAAGACACCTGATGTTGACATTAGGAACTGAAATCTCAGGGGAAAATGTCTGCCCCCAGCTCCGTTTCCATTTTGTTTGTTTCTGCTGTCTTTGGGTTGATGTTGAGCTAATGCAATAGACATACCCACGCCTGCTGACTGGTGTTGTTGTTGGCAGGATGAGGACCCCCTCCTCCTCCTCCCCCCGGCTGTTAGAAGCGGGAAAAGAGGAAGAGGGTAGGAGGGGAAAATCCTAACATGCTGGAGTCACTGCTGATGCTGCACTGTTAAGAGGGACGGAAGGGGTCGGAGGACTGAGAGAAGAAGAAAAACACCATGAATGTCTGGAAAACCGGCCCTGACAGTGTCTCATCGTTTTTTCCCTTCTTTCCAGTCAGCTGTTTGAAGCACTTGACCCATGCAGGTCCCTTAAAAGACACTTTATTTCATCAATCCATTTGCCACTTCTCTGTCTCTCTCCATCAAACTCTGCCCTCTGCCTCTGGCCTTGTGTTTCGAGGCGTCCGCAGGGGTCAGGACTCTGGGGTGTTGTACATCCAGCACTTTCAGCAGTGTATGCTTTTTTTGTTGCTGTTATTGTTTGGCCAGCCAAAGTCCCTGTTTTGGGAAGGCCTGTGTGGTTCTGTTCATGGCTAGTCTAAGCAAACTGGAAGGGGTCAGACAGTCAGGATTAAGGCATTGTAAAATATGGTATATTTTTACAGTTGACTAGACATCACCGCCCTGCTTTTTCTCTCACCACCAGACTTGCTTTGGAGCCGATTGTAACTCTGTGCAGATATTTGTTTGAAGGGAGAGAATGAAAACAAGAAAGTTAATAATGTGAATCCTGCCGAACGTAGGGAAGGCCAACATTCTGGAGTTCCCATCAGGCAGCAGCGCTCGGTCTGTAACCTGAGCTCAACCCAGCTGGACCTTCAAAGGCCAGAGTCAGCTGTGTGTGTATGTGGATGTAAGGGGTTGAGGGGCTCAGCAACTGAAGCGTGTGTTGACATTTGGTTTGAGAAATCATAGCCCCCCCCCTGCTGCTGCCCCCACAACTGTCCAGCCTTCAGCAGCTCTCCACACTGACCTCTGCACCCCGGCGCTTTTTAGCATTTGAGACAGAGAGCCAGAGGAAGAGAGCGTGTGAGGGAGAGGGAGCACTCATGTTTGTTTTCCTTTGTATCGACAGATCGCAGAATTATTCAAAGAGTGACTTGAAAGCTCCACCATCAGTTAAACGCCGCTTTGAAGTGATTTGAAAGTGTGTTTTCCAAATTCTGTCAGAGATTTGAGGCCTCTCCTGGGTACCACATCCACACTCAAATTTCAAAGTCCCTCCATTGAAGCCTTTGGTAAATGGGGAAAATAAGCTGTCCTTTTTGGCTAGCATCATAGTTACACCCACTCTGTGTTTGTTGTCAGGAGATAAATAAGATCTTTTTGCCACTTTTAGTGGCGAAAGACACTAAATTGATCAGACACAGACACCCCCCCAGGCGTCCTCAAGTGGGCCTTTTTAAGTGCACTTGAAAGCCTCGGCAGGAAAGGAAAGAAGACTCTGATAGTGTTTGAGGGTTTTTTCTTTTTTCTTGTCAGTTAGCAGAATGGTCTTTCTTAACATGACACATCCAAACGTCTTAGCGCTAACTCGGCCTGTTTGAGATCAGTTGATGTTATTCTAAGCATGAGAGATACACTTAAGTCTAAAACAATGATGTAGCTTTGATTTTGGCACTCAATTCAACAGATTCTGCTTTGTTTATTTTGGTTCTTTCTCTCCTGACAGCATCAGTGTCTGTTCTGAAGATGGGATGGGACACATAACTTGAATACATATCTGCTTTTTAAGCTGTTTGTATGACCGTCTGAGATTTCTGTCTTTGTTTGTCTTCATGTTGATATTGATCTATTGATGCAGCTTCCCACTGTTGGCGTAAAGAGCTGTCTGACCTCTGCTCGTGTGTGTCCAACCATACAGTGTTGCTCGTTGCCGTGTTTTTGCACAAATCTCCCTTCCCGCCATACCAGAGAGGATTCTTCTGCAATGACAACAGCATCAAGCTGACCTATAAGAGCAGCACAGTGTCCAACACCGTGCTCACAGCTGTGGGCGTCACTGTGCCTGTGGTTTCAGTAAGTCCTGCTGTGGTACTGCAAGAGAACTAGAGAGCATATGCTGGGACACTGTCAATTCATCCAGTGGTTGGCTTGTGACACCTTAGATGGCACGATTGGTTCGACAGACTCTGACTCACAGTCAGTGGTTTTGCATGTTGGATCTCATTAGCTTTAAATCATGTATGTACTGTGCATTACTGCCAAACTTTTTCCAAAGCTACTGTATATTAGCATAAGCTTAAGCTTTCAGATGTCCTACCTAAGGCTAAGGCAGCCATTGCTTTCAATTTGTTTCACTAATGCAAAAAAATGTATTTATTTGTACATTATTAGCAGCCTAGAGAGATAGATATCCATTTACAGGAGACATTGTGTGCTTTGGGAAGTGGCCAGCAGTACAATAACACGTACATGATTTGTAGTTAACTGGCTAAAATGTACAGAATGGAGAATCACAGCTATGGTCCTTTAAAAAGTTGCACTCAAATACTGAATATTGAACAAATTTGGAGTCATTATTTCTTGATTAGTCACAGATAACAACCACAGAATGGATTGAGTCAGTCCCAGATGTTCCCTTGTTGCCTCTTGCTTGTACCCGCGACCTCTGTAATTTGTGTATCATTAACCCAGCACCTCCATCTCTCTCCCTCACCCCCCTCCCCCTTCTCTGTGTGCCGCTCACTGCTTCCTCACACTAGCCGGCCTACCTTTCTTGGTCATTGAGACCAGTGCTGTTCAGCCTTACCATAGAGGGTTTTACTGCGACGATGAGTCCATCAAGTACCCGGCCAAAAATGGAGACACCATTAGCGACGGTGTGCTTAGCGCTGCTGGCATTCTTATCACCATCCTCTCTGTAAGTCACCTCACTGTGATCACTAATGTCATCATCACTTCTTATGTTTCAGCAGCCTTCACCGTTACTAGCGGCACCCACTGACACCTTATTGTAGTTGCTGACCACATTGTTTCTCATCCTCAGAGCATTTTTATATCTCTCAATAAGACCAGTATGGGTTTTAATTTGTTTATAATGAAAATAACATTTATAGTAATATATAATATTGTGGTAATGATATAGTTATTGTAAACTGTTGGATTGATTACAATTACAGCACATGTTTTTCTCCTAACAAACCACACACTTTCCCTTTGTGCTCATGTTCAGAAAGACACCTCATTAGAGAGCTCTATCTGACTGTTGACATATTCTGGATATCAGCTCAGCTTATCCTACATGATTACTGAAACAACAGCTTTTCACACCTGTGCTATCAGTCCGTCTGATTGGCTCCAGCAGATTCCAGATAAAAAACAATCAACAGCGTTTGTTCAAGGCTTTCTCTTTGGGGCCTTAAGATGACTCGGTTGATTAAGGCGCTTGAATAAGTGGAGTCGAGTAGTTTATTGCATTCTCCTGGGAAACAACAGTGAGGATGTATCCAACACCTGCACACTAAACCATCATCCCAACATCCTCTAATTCACTTTCATTTTCCTCCATTTGCCACTGCTCACAGGTTGAAACACCCCATCTGCTGTGGATGCTTTCCTGCTACAGTTTTCAGACATGTTTTCATTTTGAGTAATGCGTCTGACTACACGACAAAGCGTTTTTTTCAGCCATAATTTGTTTCCTGCTTCCACATCTAAGTATGTGATTGTGTACTGGTCTTTGAGTTCTCTCGAAACACTTGTGAATTCCCAGCAGTACTGTGGCTAAAGAAACCAGAACAGACATTGACACAAAGCCTCTGGTGTGTTCCTGTGGGTGCTGTAGACAATGTGTAATAGCAGTAGCCTTTGCAGAACTCCATTCTGAATTTCCACTAGATTTGTGTAGCGAAACATAACACTACACTATATCGTCATCCACATCTTCACATAAAGAAAGAAAAACTAATACATAATACAGAGAGAACAAACCTAACTTTAGCAGCCATAGGGGGCCCTTATTCCCTCCATCTCATCGTTTCCCTTCATACACACAGGCCCGTTGACATGTCTGCGGTGGCGTTAAGCACCATTTTCCAAATTATTTTAATTATGGATGATTGAGGCAGCAGCAAAGTGAACATTTAAAAAGTCTCTCTCTTTGTTGCTCTCTGTCTTGACTTAATACAATTTGTAAATTGAATTGACCTTTGGACTGTAACACCTTAGCAACCACTCTGAACAACTCAGCAACCACATGGCAACCATTTACTAAAACTCTATAAGTCTCCCTAAAAGCATAGCAACCACGTAGCACCCACCAGTAAACACACTGGAAACCAGTGCAGACACCCAAATCTGACTCACAGGAAGTAGGCTGTGGGTATAAGAAGTGCACCATCGCCTCATCCTGGCCTCAGTACCACTCAAGACAGTTGTGATTGGTTTAAAGCCAGAGCATTCCTCCCCCTATATCAGAATAATAATGGTTCAGCAAGACCTTTCTCCAGCGCTGGAGACCCACTAAAATGAAGGTGAACATTAGTCAAGCTATGCGAGAGTGCTAACATCCAATTTAGCAGCCAACGGGCTACCACATGAGAAATACTTGTAAAAGCTTAGTGACTATTTAGCAACCAACTAGCTACTGCATGCATTTCCTTAGCAACTATTTAGCAACCTTGTGCTAGATACCTAGCAACACTTAGCAATGTCTCAAGGGGTACTGACATGTAAGCTACCACATTGCAAATGCCAAGTGATGATGGTAATATGTTAGCGATGGGTTAGCAAAAACAGGCCCCTGAGATATGCACTAAGCAGCAGTCACACTTGAAAATTCTCCAGGAACTTTCGAGATGCTTGGTGGTGTTACTCGCTGTCATAGCATGTACAGTTGGCACCTGGCAGGCCATCAGCGGAGAGGTGTCCTGCCTCATGGCACGGAGTCTCCATTGTCTCCCCTTGTTTGCCCGCAGTGGCCTCCCCCTGGAGAGCAGACTACTCTACGGGCTTGGGGCCACAGGGGTTTTCATGGTGAGAAGGAGTGCTGGCTCCGTGTAATTATGGTTGATGCAATGGTTGTTCAGTGAAATACTGTAATTGGTGGGGTGGAATTGTGGTGAAGGCCCCAAACAACAAGACTTTGCCAGATATCTCATTTTCCCCTTGCAAAACGTGACTTTACAATCCATCTCCCCCTGAGAGTGTTTTGGCCAGCAACATCAGGTCATTTAGTGCTTCATTTCCCACTGCATAGAGCTGAGAAACACAAGCGGCCACATCTTTAAAATTTATGCAGATTTTTTGCAGAAGAAATGAAAACACCATTGTGTCATTTTGGAAATACAAGACATTTGACATAGGCCACAAATCAACGTCTTGCCCCCACGATTATCTCCTGAGGTTTCAGCGCAACAGCTACAAATCCTACAATGCCAATTCGTTTATTCATTCACATAGTTAAATCTTTCACACAAGGGGAACCAGATGTGTTTCCTCCCCCTTCCCTTGTTCCCATGAAAGCAGCTGGGCTTTATCGAGCTGGCTCTAAAGGCCTGGATGGTGGAAACAACACACTCTATCAGCTTGTTAAATCTCTGTAAAGGCTATCCCTCTGCAGAGAGTGTTTCCCAGACTGAGCCTTATTTCTGCGCCCCTCCAAAGAATGTCTGATGAAACTGAGATACTAACATGAAAACAGCCCGACATCCCTTGTGAAATCGGAGCCGTTTCAGAGAGACAGCCGGAGCGGTGAAAAACAAACGTGCCCCCGACGTGCGCCTGGTGGAGTCTGGCCACCAAAATCAGACACGTCGCCTAGCTCAGCATTTCTGCTGATTAGAACCAGTGGTGCCTCCCCCGCTCCCTCCCTGCTCCTCCTCCCGCTCCACTCCTCATTCCTCCTCTCACCTTCCTTTCTCCTCCTCTCCTTGTTTGCACTCTTCTCCTGTTACTCCTTTCTTTTTCCCTCTTTTTGCTTTCCATCCTCCCTTCCAGTCACTCTGCCCTCCACTTTCTCCCTGGAACTCCTCTGTTGTCCTGGCTCCTCTTCCACGCTCTCATTTGTGAGCTGCTGGAAGACAACGGGGGTTGAGGGGGTTGGGAAGGCGTTTTTTGAGCTTGAACAGCTGTTGTGAGTTATAGCTCTCCACCTCCTAAGTGCGCGTTACACGTCAATCGTCGGTTTTAGATTGTGGTTTATTTACACACTTACAGAAAACTATACATGGCGGATGATTTGAGTTGCCTCCCACGTCGCCTCACTGTTCTGTCTCACAAGTAGAATGGCTCAGGTAAACACATTCAGCTATAAATTAGCCTTTTTTTAAACCACTTCAGGAGGCATAAGTGAATCTTATTTTAGCTGTTCATAATTACATCTTGATCTGGAAAAAAAAGGCTATTTTAGTCACACACATAACTTAAATTCCCCACTCTGACCATCAGAGTTCCCGGTCCCAAATATCCACCCTCACATACATTTCCAAGTCCACAAGAACTGTCCTTCTGTGACATTTGGCAAGAGCTCAATGGATGGCTCATAACCATTTCCAGGTCTTTTACGCACACTTTCTATATTTCTGCAGTGCTTCAGACTCCAAAAATGCTAAATGTTAAAAAAGCTGATGACAGACAATATCTAGATTACTGAAAAAAGACCTTACAGGAACAAGTTAATAGTTTATTGTTGTATTTAAATAATTAGAAAAACAAACACTTAGACACTCACATTAAATAACATGTGAAATCTGAGTGAGACACTTTCCTGGCCAAGCAAACACTTCTGTCCAAGTAACATGATTTCAAAGTGCTGAAATCCTCATAAAATGTTTTGGCTCTCCTGCACTCACACATTCTCACTGAGCGCTCAGGATGACGATGTGAATGAAGTACTCAGGAATTAGGGTGGACACTTGGATTACATCAAAATGGTGATATTTGCTGACGTTACCACCTCTTCTGTCCCTTCAGATCATCATCGGGGAGAGCTACAGGATCTACTTTCTGAACGAGGGCTCCAAGTCCTTTGTAGGGAACCCCTACATCTCTGCTCTGTACAAGCAGGTGGGCGTGTTCATCTTCGGCTGCGCCATCAGCCAGTCCTTCACTGACATCGCCAAAGTGTCGGTGGGCCGTATGCGCCCTCACTTCCTGGATGTGTGCAAACCTGACTTTTCCACTATCAACTGCTCCCTGGGCTATATCACTGACTACCAGTGTCAGGGCCCAGAGAGCAAAGTTCAGGAAGCCAGGTAACTGCTAAATACAGAAGCATTTCAACATTTCAAATACTATTTTTTATTTAGTTTACCTACAGTATGTATCTGGACTCATGTGGACAAGTGACAGCTTTTACACTAAGTTGTGGTACAATGCTGAGTGTCCTCTTTTCTCACAGGAAGTCTTTCTTCTCTGGACATGCATCATTCTCCATGTACACCATGCTTTACCTGGTGGTGAGTTACTCAGTTGCTTTTAATATTCTAATGTTTAAATTGACCTTCCTGGGTAATAGAGTGTCTGTCTGTATGGACTCACAATTCTGTCTCTCTGACAGTTTTACCTGCAGTCTCGTTTCACCTGGCACGGGGCTCGCCTGCTGCGCCCCCTGACCCAGTTCACCCTCATCATGATGTCTTTCTACACCGGCCTGTCCCGTGTCTCCGATCACAAGCACCACCCCACTGATGTCCTGGCAGGTTTTGTACAGGGAGCCCTGGTGGCCTACTGCATAGTGAGTGGACTTTATTATATTCTAATATTGTAATCTTCTATATTAGATTAGATCAGGAATCATTAAGCACGATCTGTCTGTTTCCTCCACAGGTATTCTTTGTGTCTGATTTATTCAAGGCCAAAGGTAGACGTTCGACCTTGTCACCAACCCCAGTGAAGAAAGATCTCGTTCCTCCAGCAGACATCAGAGAGCGGAGCAACCATCTCATCATGGCATAGAGAAGACTGCAAACTGACTGTACACAACCCTGACCTGTGCCATTTAAATCACTACTACAGCCACTGGCCAATACTGGATGAAATAAACTCCAGCGATCTGGATACTACAGACAATTATGGAATCGTGAACATCTCAGAGGATGAGAAGAGGCAATGGAAAACAGTCGAGCAAGTTTTGCTTTCTCGGTGGAAATTTTCCTGTTTTCCCTCAGGCTCACCAGACATTTTAATGTGGAAAAGAGAGAGAACCAGGGATATTTGTCACTCCTCTGTTCTGAAGATTATCGGAGATTCTCCTCTGTCAGGGCCTTTCTGTGTCTGAGATCAAACAAAACCGAGAAACGGCAGCTGCAAACAAAGCTGTGTGTGGCCTTCGTGCCTTCCTCCCCTCGGCTGCATCCGGCAATGGGAGCTATAATAATATTCCTGCCACTCACTCGGTGAGACTAATACTAATACATCATGACAAAAAAAACAAATGCCTTCATTTCGTGAGGGATGTTGTTTTTGTTTTATTACAAACATAAGCATTTTATGTGTGATTTATAGCACTACTTTAGCTAAACTCAGTACTGTTCGTCACCACTTGAATGACCTGAAGTGAAGCTTTTGGAAAGCTTTGTAAGACTTTGTAAGCTTTTATTACGTCCATAATGTAGTGTTTCTTAGAAGGTGCACATAAGTTAGAGTGGGTGGAAAGTACAGTGAGAGCGTATGTGTTGGATGTGGGCCTCTTTCTGCTGGGTAGGACGAGCCCCCACTGAGCCATTTAATGAAATGACTGTCTGTTATATGTACCAGACGGGCGCTCACAAGTGTTAGGTCAGTGTGTGTATGTGTCTCTTGCGTGTGTGTGTTTGGGTGAGGTCTTTCTGTGAGCGTGCCAGTGTGTATTAATGTCATGTCTATATATTTCAGTGTTTATAGCCTACAAGTGTGCCTCTCTTCAGCCAGAGAACAGACACCTGCTCCTACAGACACATGTAAGTGGAGACGGGACCACTGTGGAAAAAAAGCATCAGATACAGTTCATGTGCTTTACTGTTACTGATCATAGTGATGCTTCACGTCACTGAGAAATGCTCTGATATACTGTATGCTACACAGGCATGTACAGTATACACAGTATGTCTTCTTAAAACAAAGGCAGGGACACCCTAGAACTTACAGTAGCTTTTCACCAAAGCACATTTTAGCAAAACATAAACATAAACAATTTATTGTTCTGGCACATTGTAACTGCTCATTATGTCATGAAGTCTTACAAAGTAATAAAATAGGCCTGGCATTGAGGTTCTGCATTATTATAGACGAAAATCAATACATTGGTATACAGTTTAAAAGTAATAATGATGTTAATATGTTTGCATGACATTAATGTAATCAGTTTTTTGAATAAGAATTAATAATAATAATACTTAAAACCACTGACTGGAAGCATCACCCTAGCTTAGTTTAAAGATACTGAGACAAATTTTGACCTGACGCTTGCAGGTAAACTTTCTCTTTGTTTTTCTACATACATGTCTTGAAAATCTGCCGTATTCAGCATCAGAAAGTTCTACATGCTACCATAAATTGTATAATACTGTATCATGTGTGCATATACAGTATGTCTTCTGAAGAAACGCCCACTATGACTTTGTGTTGAGACCTGTGTAAATGTAAAAGATGCTGCTTTAAAGAGGCAAAGCTTGGCAGGTGTCACCCAGTAAAGCTGACAACTTGTGAATATGAAGTTTTATGAAAAACAAAGCTCTCGAGACGGACAGCTTCAGTACGTTTTTATTAAAAGATAAAATGCCTTTGGATATTTTTGTAATGTCTTGTGAAATTTTGTACAATGAAACTGTAAGACGTATCAAAGATGTCTTTAATAAAACACAAAAGATCAAGAGCAGCGTACTCTGGTGATTATTTTACTTTCTGTGTCATACATGCATAAGAGTCTCTTACTTTTCTACGATAAATCTGTAGCCGGCCAACGGTGCGTGTGATGGAGACATCTGGGCGTGGAGCAATGGTAGACTTCCATGCTCGGCTTCCTGTGGGGAAATAGTGTACATTCCAGGCTTTAACCCCTCTCCCCAATGGCTCCCTGGAATAATATAGACTCCATACAGAAAGTATGCCAGAGTGGCAAAGTACATTCACATGTGAGAATGCTTAGAAGCTATATAATTTGCCTGTAGTGTCTTGTGTTATCCTTGTAGACAGCTGTGTTCACACAAAACCTGAATAAACCATATATATGTATACATATATAGACCATCTACAGGGTGGACCATTTAACTCAACCTTACTGTATGTGCCCACATATCGTGAGCTGGGTTCTGGGCCAGTGTGTTCACATGGTATGCCAAGCTGTTTGATTTCACTGTGAATCAGGCACATTGCCCAGAAGGAGATTAGAGTTGATTAGTTTAATAAGCTGCAAAATGTGTTTTGTTTTTATGACCACACCAGGGGTGATACTATAGTTGTAGCAGCTGTCTTGTGTTATGACTGCTACTAAATGACTGTTTCCAGTGTCTTAATTGGGCGCAAGACTACACCCAGCAGAGTGTGCATTTAGTTGTTTTCAGGTTTTTTAACCACACCATCGTCATGGCTGTAGGGATGCCAGTTTTGGTCAGTAGATTTATTTAAAACTGAAATACCTCAACAACTGTTGGATTGCCATGAAATTCATTGATGGTCTTTAGGGGATGACTGACTGGTGATCTCCTGGCTTTTCCTCCAGCACACTACGAGGTTGAAACTTTTGTTTTTAATGAAAACTGTTGAATGGATTGCATGAAATGTGGTACAGATGTCCATGCCTGGGCCCTGATTTCAGCAGGCCAAACTTTTACAGGTCCAGCGTAATATTTCAACGTCAACATTAGCGCACCAACACACTTAATTAGGCTGATCATGCTAAACATGAACCTTTAAACACTGTCAATGTCAGCATATTAGCATCCTCATGCTAGCATTTAGCTCAAAGCCTTCATGTCGCTGCTGGCTACTGTGTCTTATTGTGACACACTATAGTGTAGCAATTTCCTTGTGTTATGACTACTACTAAACTATTTTTTGCAGTCTTAATAGAGCACAAGACTACACCCCAGGGTGTGTGTTCCTTTTGGCAGATATTTGTTTGTTTTTTTTCACCCGCACGCTAACTTGTCAGCATCCTCTGAATCTCCATCTCTGTCTGGCCCTTCCTCTCTCGAAACCAAACACGGAGCATGATTGATCTAAGGTGTAAAGTCTCCTCTGCTTCCAAACATGGCAGCGCCTTCAATTCCACGAGTTGCTCTCTCTGCTCAGCAAATGTCCACATCCAGTGCCAAACGCTTGACATAATGTTTGTCTTTGTGAACCAGGCCTGACCCACTCCATTAAAACATCAGCGCTGCAAGATTTCCTCATAGATATCTTCAGCTGTAATTGAAACTGATAGAGGCTGCATGCTGGGTATATTTTTAGTGTTCACCAGACCAACAAATGGCACAGGCCTGTTTTTTTACCCATTTTCAGCTGGACCCATTTTTCTCTCAAAGAGGCTTTCTTGATCAGCAGCGCTTAACATTCTAATAATGGAATCCTTTTCATGTGGTTTGGAGAAAAAAAACTGCTGTGTTTTCCCACCGCAGTTTAACCCCTATTGTTTGTAGAGTAATTACCCTGTGTGATTTACAAATTCCTCTCATGAACTCTGCAGCACTGTAGTGGTTGCTCTGGAGTGATCGCTTACTCTTTCCCTCACTAAATGCGCACAATTAAACCACTAAGGTTGTTGTTAGTCACGACTGTTATCACTTCAGTGACTAAACTGGTGGATTTTTGTCAGACTGCTGTGTTAGTGTGTTACTGTGTTATAGTGCATCTTTGACTTGTCTTTTTACAACGTGAGAGCTGTTTTGTTTCCTTGGTGCAGCTATTAAAGGAAAGCAGAAATAATCAATTTGTAGTTCTGGTAAAAGCTCAATTGAGTTAAAAGCAAAAGAAAAGAAAATCTGGCCTGCTTAATTCTTCTCAAAAGGCTTCAGAAAGTTTGGCCTGTCTGCTCCTCCAGTCCACTTGAAGCCCGTCAGAGTCTGACGCCATATGACATTATTGGCAGTAGCTGCTGAGGTCATTTGTCCTCTCCCTGACAGATGGAGGGATGCTGAGAGGAAGCAAGGCACACCCTCCAAATGCCCTGGCTGATAAGTGACCTCATTACAGTTCCACTGGGCATGTTTTTCTTATTCACAGAACGCCATGATGACGGCTGGCTCCCCAGGCGACCTCGGCTTTTGAGCCATGCCAAGCTCTCGGACTCTCTGGGAGTTTTTCTTTACTTGGCTCGTGGCGCGCAATCAGTTTCCAGGATTGCCATTATCAGCCTGCAGCACATACACACAGAAATGCACCACGTCTTTAATCCGTCTACAACTGTTGTTTACAAGAACATTCAGCACTTGTAATGACTGAAACAAAAGCAAGGCGAGGACAGCAGGCCTTAAACATGTTACGCAAGTCTGCTTTATCTCACTCATCCACACACAAGACATGCAAACGCCCCTCAAAAAAATCTCCTCTAAATCACAATGTTAGCCATAATATGTTGTGTCCGTGCCAGAAGCCCTCAGTCTTGTATGACTTTGGGTTTCAGCACTGCAGCTGTAACTAATTCTCTCTCTCTCTCTCTCTCTCTCTCTCTCTCTCTCTCTCTCTCTCTATTTCTCTCTTTCCTTCTTTCTCTCTTCATCCTCCCCTGTGTCTGGAGAATGTAAACATGAAGAGGGAGGCCATCGCAACCTTTTCGACAGCTGATACGGAGACAGGGCTACACTGACCAGGAGAGGGAACCTGAAACAGTTTAATGTACACAGAGGGTAAAGTGTGATGAGTGTTTGGACTGTAATGCCCCAACATTTTGTTGAGAGTTTAGCCCAATGCTGGAGGTTTTCCCGCTCACACCAACATGTCAGCCATCCATCTCAAGGGGGACTTCCCTTGACGTGTTTGCCATGGAAGTCACACCACAGATGGAGAGTTAACAAAAACCATTCCTTCTTTATAGCATCTTGTCTCTTGCTGCTGGTGACGGGCCTTAGGATGATGATGTGGGCCAGTCTATTGGTCAGTCACCAATTCTCTATCCCAAAGCACAATAACTCAACCACAAGTTCTGGGAAACAATTACTGCTCTGAACTTTGTTCTGGATATTCATGGTCTTCATAGCATTGTTCATAAACACCACTAGGACCTTTTGAATGGCAGCACCATTAGGTCAAAGTCAGTCTTGCTCCTCTAACAACGAGGCTGTAAGAATAGAAAAAGCAGCAGAGATGTTGGTTTTATTCTACCATTATTGTGGGGAGTAATTAAGACCGAAAACCCGAAAAGAGTTTTTGTATTGTTCTTTATTTGAAATTACAGTCATGTAGCAACCTCCACACAATCTCTAAACGCAGAGCAGAATGTCACATGAACATTAACTCGTTAATGCCATTTCTCACAGAAACCCCAATTCCCTGCACCCCTAAAGACGTGTACCCCACCGAGTCCCAACCTCTCAAACTGATTTCCAGCCCCCGAATCCCAAGGCCGTACCCCCCTCTTATTTCTTTCTCTGCTGAAGAATTTGAACAAATTACCTCCATGTGTGTCTGAAGGAGCCCCATGGGAAGGGGGCCAAGAAGAATATACTGCTGACGGAACACAAACATTGACTTCATCAGACATCTCGAACAGCGTGCTCTGATGCTCTCCATATGCTCACCTGGCACTGGCTGCCATTTGCTGACAACACAGCAACATCTTCCCACTGAGGCTCTTTATCTTCTTATGCCACATGTTGTTTGGTATGTGTGATGAAGAGGTGGACAGAGGTCGGCCATGCTCTTTGCTATCACCGGTGAGGTAACATGTCAGCGTATAGTGGGAGAGTTTGTGTTTCCTCATCTCTTCAAATGATAAAGTAGCCCAGAGATAAGATTTAAATGTCAGCCTGATGTTTCATATGTACAATATAATGGAGGCAAACGACATCCCAGAACCCCTCTGAAGGGCCTCATGTGTTTTCAGCCAGTAACCAGAGAAACAGCAGAGGGGAACCATAAGAAAAATGGAAAAAAGAGGAAAAAACAGGCGCAGAGAGGAAGACGGGCTATAACTTTCCCCGTGTGATTAACTTTCAATCTCAGGTACCACTCTCGTTCTAGCTGAAACATGTATTTCCTTTGGCGCCTGGCCACAGGCTTTTGACCCCATCCACTTTCTCCCTCATGTCACTCGGCAGGCGCTCGGTTGTGACCTTTCAGGCAGTGAATACACATCTCTGGAGACAGATTTCTTACAGAAAACCTTCACGGGCCTTGAAGAGAAAAATCACCCAATCAAGTGTGGCTATTTTTCACACAACCATCAGTGTGTCTCGAGCCGTAGTCTTCCCTCAATGCTGACCTCTAACATTAGGAATGCATGATTCACTGGGGGAGTTAAAGGGTGCACTCTGGTCCCGGCTAGCTATCTCCAGGCTGTGCTATAACAGAGCTACAGGTTGATCCAGAGGAATCCTGTCAGTGGGCTCAGCCTCCTCCCCGGGCGTCTCTAACACCACAACATGCACTGAGAGAGTGAGGGGGAGAGACCATCAAGGATTTGGCAATAACAGCCTTTCTGAGTAGAAGTGGAGCTATTAAATAGCAGGGGGTTTCACTGTGTAGCATTCCATGTCGGTGGACTGGTCAACTGTTTAATAGGTCGTTTAATGGTGATTAGAGAGTAGAATTAGAAATCCAGCAGTCAACATGACACTGAAGAGCTGTAGTACAGTGAGACAGCCGGTCACGTAGTGCTGTTGTGCAAGATAACACTTGACAAGTAAAACGTCTTTGAGGGTTGAACACTTGAGCAGATTAACTTTAAACTTTGATTCTGTGGTCACAGTCTAAATGCTGACTTGACAACAGTAAAAGTACAGGCTGTTGACTCATATTATTATCATGATATCTGAATGACAGAGTGCTGACTAAGGCTTTGATATAAAGGTAATGGCTAGCATCAAGGAAAACATAGCATGCGATGGTCTCAGTCTGTTCTGTTGACCAGTGTATTTAAAGCTGCATCAAATGATCAATATTTCTATATTAGAAACTGGTTAAATGGCTTTGTGTCATGTGAAAGGGGTAGTGTATGGGTTTCTCATTATCCCAAGCGTGTTAGGTGGTTAAAACTGTTTTTACTGGTCCGAGTTTGTGACGCCCCCTAGCGACGGCGGTCCACTGTTTATTGGTTCAGTTGGTGGTTAATATTATAACTTGTTGTGCCACGTTTTGACCGGTGAAGCCGAGCTGGTGAGTTCACATATATAAAAATGTTTGTGTGTAATGATTACGGAATGGATAATGTATCCGTGGCATTAATGTAGTGATTTTGTTTACATTTGTGTTTTCAGTTGATTACCTGCTTCTGTAGCCTATTACTGCTACCTACGGCACGTTCAATGTTTATACCACTTCATAGCATGTGTGGAGTTGCTGTTGAAGAAAATAAACACGTGGAAAAGGACGGAGATTGTCGGAGCTGAGTATGACACTGTTTCACCAATCAAGACGCACCCCGTGCGGTGGGGGTTATTAGACTAACCAAGTTGGTTTAATAAAACCGTACAGGTAGCTTACAGTCACAACACCCATAGAGAATTATCAGCCATTTTGCCTTTTTCCTCATTTCTACAGCACATTTTAGTGTCTTTCAGCCAACAGCAGACAAAGTTAGCAGCTGTTGAATGTGGAGCTTTTAGCAGCTCAGGGCCAGGCATTTCAATTCGGAGTCAGTGGAGGCCAAAACAGAGCTAAAAGGAGAGTGAACATTGGACAGATGGACGCAAACAGGACACTTAATGAGTGCTAATGTTGCTCTGTGATTCAAGATGTGTAAATAGGCATAACTTCTCAGAGACAAGGCTGCTCACAGCCTGTTGCAGTCCCCCCAAGTGGCCAATAAACATCAAGTAATGATCTTTTAAAAAAAACAAGAGTGACAGTGATTCTTAAAATGACATACAGCATTGACTGAAAGTCACATTTTCTCCCTGTGCTATCAATATCGATTTAGAGCTTAATCAATATTTCTGTTGTCCATCTATCAGTGTAACCTGCTTAGTACATTTTTGTTAGTAGTAGTATTGATTACTGCTGATGTCATTTGAGTTAGCTATAATTTAGCTAACTATGACAAGTACAGTGTAGCTTTTGTGTGTATTGATTGCATATCGGTACTTTCCTTTCCCATCCATATCAATAAGCATATAGATATTAGAAACACCTCTCAGTTCAGTGCAGTACAATTGATCTGCACAAACGGCATCCTCCAAAGTAACTACATATCTGACTCAACACTTCTCTAATACGGGTAACAGTTAACAGTAATTTAACATGAACAGCCCAGAGACTGGAAACAGGAGGACACAGCTAGCCTTGGCTCTGTCCAAACATAACAAAATCTGTAGTAACACTTAATAGCACAGTCCAGAATTTACAGTGCAATTTTGTTGCAAGAATAAGGTACCCATAAAATCGGTGCCTCCTGGTACTCAAACATGCAGTGGAAGAAAATAAAACTATTGGAGACAAGGGAGCAACAACTGGGAGTTTTAGAAGATAGGAGAAATAAATTCTACTCGAAGTATTATTGTAAACACTGGAAACCTGCGGGGTGCAGAACTCAGACACAAAACTGAGGTTTGGGGAAAAACGGCATTGACAACGTTAATATTCTGTGGAACTTAAACAGAAATTATGGTAGAATGTGTCTTACAGTGATATGCTAGCAGCATAACACCAGGTGTAGTCTAAACTAAGGCGGTACTTTAGGATCTTAATACTTTCCAGGTGTGGGGGCGACACCACTTATATTTGTTTTAGCCAAGTCAAGTTAAGTCATTCATAATGATGACTCATTCTAATATAACATCACACACATTTAGCATGTGTGATATGCTATGAAAGGATGGAGGTGTCTGATGGTGCAGTCAGTGACATATCCAAAGTGTCACAATGTGAACAGAGCAATGCATGTGAGAAACACTGCCTGATCATGAGAAACACTTGATCTTCACAGAATTCAATTAAACACAAGATGAGATATCAAATGTAGTACAGAGAAAATAGATAGTTTAAGAAAGCTTTCATCAGGTGCTCCTGAAAGCTTTCATTATGCTTAACCTCTTCCCTCCGTTCCTTCTGAAAGTCCATGATTACAAAAACATTTTGGATCACATAGTGTAGTCAAGAGCAGAATTGAGAAAGATGCACGATAGACAGTACTGTGACACTCGAAGGTATAAAGATGATATAAAATCTAACTTCAAATATGCAGTTTCGTGCTTGACGCTATCGCTGCTGGGCAGAGGTGTTAGTGTGCACGCTGACATTAAGATGAACAATATCATTGTGAAAAGGAGAAATGAGACTGTACCAAGAAGGACATTATACCAGACACACCGGGATTCTTTCATGTGGTGCAATTTGCTGCAATTCTGAGAGACTCTTTTTTTTCTCAGGAAGGATGGGAAATAAGGAGTTTAAAAAGCTCTGCTTTTTGGCACAGGGTTCTTTAGCTCCTCCTAACCCGGGGCGATGGAGACGCCAGAGTGATGCCTGGCCGTTCTCCTGGGCTCTGGGAGGAAAATCCTGTTTAATGTCTCCACAATAACATTCCCTGGGGTTATTTATTCAGGAATGTTAATGTGCTTAGAATCTACTGGCCCCTGTGGCCTCTGACACAGGCTCCGCTGGGATTTCCTATCAAGCGTTCGATCAGGCACAGCACAAGCTCTTCAGTGCCGCTGCCATCTGTTTAAACAACAAAGATTGATGCAGCAGGAATCTATTGATGACCCTGCAGTCAGACAATATGAGATATCTGTTTGTGCAAAAGCTTCCTTTATTGCATGCACACAATGCACATCTCTGTTTGTGCTTTGCCTCAATTTGACACTGCAATATGCAATTTGGAAGTAGATTAATATTTGCAAGCCTTTCAGTAGAAATTCATGGACTTCTTGGTATGCCTCCCACGCACTGTAAACACTGTGTTTATGCGTTTTCTCAGCTCCAGGACCTGGACTTTATGTCATGTTTTGAATAAAGACAACACAATTACAGGATGTAAATGGGCCTCTCCATACACACGAGATCCATTACTTTTCCACACTCATTTAATCTCTCTGTAGGTTCCAAAATGGAAACAGATGCACAGAGCAGCATAATCGTCTCACTAAAAATTCACGAGCAGTGGGAGTTACTTGCTTTTTCTCTTTTAATCTTAGCATTTTTTACACAAATCTTTAATATGTCAGTTAGATCCTTAAAGGACCAGTGTGAAAGATTTGGTTAGGCGAGGGGTATTCAGCTGGTTGTAATGTGCAGCCTCACTGCTAGATGCCACTAAATCCGACGACTGAAATTCACTTCCTTGCTGAGAGTTAGTTGAAAAGGTTGAAAGGCTGAGACCACTGGGATAGAAACTTTTCTGCTGCTTGGTCGCAGCTTGTCCAGGCCAAGAAATAGTGTGGAATGTTGAAATAGTTGTTTTTACACAAATAAGATGCATGTTAATTAGAAGAAAGCATTAGAGGTGCCGGTAGGTGGATTTTGTTACCTTTGGACAGAACCAGGCTAACTGTTTCCCCCTGTTTCAAGTCTTTGTGCTAAGCTAAGTTAGCTGGCTGTTAGAGGTATTTTGTATGCTGATATGAGAATGGAAACAATCTTCTAGTCTAACTCTTGGCAAGAAAATGACTAAAAATGTCGACCTTTAAATTCAGCTCATTTTGGGTAGAAAATGAAGTTTCTCGTGTACCCCACATGTGACATGTGAAGAGTTCCACTCATGAGAGCTTATTTTTCTTGGGAAACTTGGACGAGACTTGGAGTGTTTTCTGACCTAATTGTGCTGTAAAGGTCCAGGGGTTCACACCTTCCCTGACTGGCTTTGCTTGCATGTGAGAGTTTAAAACAGACCATGTGAACCCGGAGGATTTCCTGGCCCAGTGGCCTCAGTTGTTATGCTCCTTTTTCTCTGACCCTTGACTCAATGCATGTAAACACACACGCTACCCTCCAGGATTATTCACTGGGGAATTAGGCCACAGCACGAGGATTGCTAAAATATCTAGTCCTTTTTCCCCGTTCACATGATCTCTGTGAGTAAGCGACTTCAGGATAAATTCAGTTTCATGTTCATTCCTCTGCTCTTCACATTTCAGGTGGTTTGGCAAAAAACAAAAAAAAACAAGGGCAACTCCTCTAATAAACCCCACATCCTCTTTATGATTCATGGTAAATCACACTTAATTGCACTCACAGATGCTATAAAATCTTATCTGCTCATAATGCTGGCCTTTCAGTGACATCCACACTTTAACCATTTTTTTAATGTTAGCGTAAGTTTATGATTTCCCTAAAGCTGGAAGTCAGAGGCCCTGAATCGTAAAAAACATAATTCATTCTGTGTGTAACATTTTTATGATTACCCTGTACCTCATGTAACGCTGACCTCTGGGTCACTCTGAGCTGCCTTGAAAACACTTGCTTATGCGTGGGTAATATTTTACAGCCTCCCTCTGGGGTTGCAGTAACCTGTTTTTTTTACCCACTCGTGATTCCAACTTCCCGCTTGTTTTTCACTGTAAGAAATTACAAGAATGTTGTGTCAAGTATGACAAATTTGCTCTCAGTATTCTGCTTCCCTCTGATGAAATCATGGAACGTGTTCCCAGCACATTTGTCAAGAAATTTGGACAATTAATGGCCGAGACTCTCCTATTAAATTACAGAAAACATATTTTTTTTATGATTCTTAAGTAGATGAGATGACCTCAGGGTGTTGACTTAGGCTCAGTTTTCAGGGGTGCTGTGGGTTTGACAGCCTCGTTGGTGCAACTTGATCCGCACTCTTGAGAAAACAGACCTAATGAATGTGTTCCCAGAGGTGGTGGGATCAGGTTTGATTGTTCAACCTCTGAGCATCAAACGCCTGAGTGCTTAGTGATGTTGAATATCTGCTGCCATCTACAGGCCTTTTTATTCTTTTCTAAATAGTTGAATCTAGCGGGCATTCTCCAAAACTAATCAAGTACCAGATCACGTTAAAACAAGATACATATTATGACCAAAATTTGTAAAGCTGAGCAGATTTCCCCTCTGTCACAAAGACCTTCATGCTGCAGCACACAGATAATGTGAGGGTGTATTAATACTGTGTATTGTGTCCATTAGACATTAAAGGCAAATCAATTTAAAGCTTTTGAATCAACATTATTGGCTGCTGTAACATTACAGTGACTGACAGGTTCTGTTTATGTGTACAGACATTTATTATTATCTTGTGTGTATGCTTTTGCTTCTAGGCTTTAGTGGATGACTGATGCATGACCATTTCTGGTTGCATATGAACAATAACAGCGACATACAGACACAGTTTGCATGTGGGCAATAATCCATAACAGTAACAAATAAGATCATTTCCAAAACGTACAAACATACATATTTTAACAAAAATCATACCTCACATGCTCTTCACCCGCACTGCCTACCATGACCTCAGTGTTATACTGGTTTCCACAGACCAGCTCCAGTAAAATCAACCATGGGATTCTATTGCACTGCTGAGATTTAAGAGTAAAGGTGACTGAAATTTATGAGCATTTAAACTGTGGAGCAACCCACGAGAGGTAAGACTATAGGCCCGTAAAATGTCATGTTTTAAATCACACGTGTGTGAGATCATGAGTCATTCTTTAAAACATGGTTCTACCCACTCATTATAGGTTTGTACTTTGCATTTTTGTGGTTATATCTTATTGTCTCTTGTTTGCTGTGTTGAGTTTTCACAGTTTGGCAGATTTGTGTTAGTTGTGGTACTTTTGCTGCTGCCTGCATTTACTTATATTAATGGTACTTTCATTGCATAATTATCTATGGTACATCCCCTATAAAACCCTTGGCATTGTTGGCGCATACTGATCCTCAGACAGAGCTAACTTGGATGCAGCAGTGTTTGGCTCCCTCTAACGGCAGCCAGTGGTAAAACCCACCTGAAAGTTTTCTCCCTCAGTCACGAAGTCGCCTCCCACAGTCTTAAAAACAGACTTTTCTTCTCACCTTAGTTTTCTGAAAGCTGGTGAAGCATCATAAACTTTTTTTCAGTGACTTTACCTTTTCTCAGGCTGCAGCAAAGCACTCAATGCCCCAAAACTGACCTTAACCTCAATCATGAGGACGCAGGAAGCTCCCATTACTGCTGCCCTGATTTTGAAAGTCATTCACATGGGGCAATATGACAGATGAATAAAAATAAACCATCTATTTGAGTGGGTAGAGCAGATGTTAGTGTCCTCACTGCTTATTTGGCCTGTCCATGTGTCTAAAAGTGGGCTGTGCAACTGTACAGATCTGTCTCTCAGAAAGTATTAAGCACTTCCTTTGCTGCACAGTACAAATCAAACATATCATGACACAAAAAGTCTCAAAAAACATTTGTACATGGAAGTAAAATCAATTTACTAACAATATGGAGATGTACAGAATTTTGTTGGGTTTTAATTGCAACGATGGTGTCACATGTAATGGAGTTTAAATCTATTTGATATATGAGGCATATTTACATGTAATTTCAAATGTTGTATGCTTTTATTCAGCATGAAGAAAACACGCTTAATTTAAATAGCTTATCATTAGCCTGCTGGTATGGCTAATGATAGCTAGCCATGACATTAGCCAAGCTATAATAAATATCCTGTCGTGCTGTTACTGAGAGAAGTTATGGAGGGGTTTCAACATTATTTTTACCCTGCTGTTTGGTGACCCACCAACTTTGATACAGGGAACAAGAAATTTTCAGTTTACCATTAGCATTAGTTAGAAGGTTAGCAAACTAATTTGGCTAACGTTAGCTAATACTCCTTAGCCAATGTTAGCTAAAACTATGTGTTGCATGTAAGTGACATAGAAGAGCATAATTCAGTTCATATAGGTGCAATGTTTTAATGCTCATTTCAAGCAGAGAAGGAGCAAGAGAAGAATAACCTGGGTTGGTTTGTGAGAGCACAGGGGCCATCAGCATCATTTTTTACACAAAAGCGAGTCTAGTCAGTTGTGTCCACTACAGTTACAGATTATTTGACAGCCTATGTCATGTGGACAGGTATTTGACATGCTGGCTCCAACAGGTCCCATGTGTCACATTTGTCCTCATAAGGCGCAGGAAAAGATTTATTACCACTGTGAATCATTAGCTGTGCATATCCCCAAACTGACTTTACATTTTATGAGTTTTCTGGCTTTCATTACATTCTGATTTGGTACTTATATGGCATGACATGATAAGATCCAGGTCATAAATGAACTCTTTGAACTAGTAATCTAGCTGGGATACTTGTTTGCTTTTCATGTGATGGAATCAAGGTTTAATCTTATTGGACTAATGGTTTGAGCAACAAAAAAAACTTTCTGATTAGACCCTGATCACAGTAATAAAGTCAGTTTATCTGCGCAGCAGCTCGGAGCGCACACGCTGAATCTCCCCATGTGACCGCCGGTGTAAAACTCCACCTGTTGATCGAGGACTACACAAAGGGCACCACCACCCTCCAGCAGCACGTTCTGGGCTGCACAGCAGCGACACCTTTGCAGTGTGAATGGTGACAGCGGTCAGCGGGACAGAGGAGTTGTGCGTTGACACTTCCAGCGTTTTCATGACCAGTTCTGCGCTTCTCTGGCAGGTTTGTCAGTCGTGGTCATGGTTTATTGTGGAGCGTTCAGGAATATAACCTGTGTTGTCAGTCAACAGGTGTGTGGGACATTTATGGGTGTGTGATTTTCCCCGCTGCCGGGGGTCTGACGTCTCACTGGAGGGTGAAGAGGTGAAGCGACTTTACGCGAGCGTCTCTGATCGGACACCTGGACGTGATTATTGCGCTGTGGGATGGAAGAGGAAATCAACAACGATTCCTTCCTAGATCTGAAAGAACTGGAAAATAAGGTTGGCAGGAAAACACCCGAGAGTCTTCTGGTTTGGATGAGAGATGCTGCGGACTGCGAAGATGGTTGGAGGTCTGATGTGGTCGACAGGGGAGACCGCAGCTCTGCCTCCAGCGACAGCTTCTCTGACAAAATCAGCAACTTGAAACAAGAGATGGTAAAGATCCCCATTGTGTTCAGTGTTTTCACCATGTAATAGATACTGTGTGTTTGAAATGTACAAACCCTCTCTGTTTTGGAGTGACTTTGTGCTGTTGGAGTGCGCGTTGCGCCTGCATACCTGCGCATCTTTTCATATTTGGGTAAAGCCGCAACTTGTGCAACCTGTTTCAGCAATCACTGCTCTGTTTATTTTAATGACATGTCTTCCTTTGACCTGCAGAAATGTCAACACCACTGAGTTCTGTTCTGGTCCACTTCACCACTCATGTTAATGTCTGCTGACAGACAGTGTCACCTGTCTCTCACCTGGCGTCTCTTTCATTCTCCTCCCTTCATTTAACACATTCTGATGGGATTTTTCTACTCATTCGTTGGCCACACACTCCTTCCTCATTCTTCTCTGTAATTTTACTGTTTTCTTCTGCTTCATGCACTTTATTCAAATGAGCACACAAGCAGGGGCCTCACTACTCAGGCAGAATGAGCTCTGTCCGGGGCCCCTGAGAGAGGTTAAGTGCTACAGTGAACACACACGCCTCTCTCATCTGTTCCCATACATGCAGAACACACCAGTTCCCTTTTTTAAACCTGCACCATGTTTATCCACCCTAACTCCACACTATTCTTGCAGAGGTGGCTGCGTTCTGCCGATGTGAGGATTCTTCGCCAGCTGGTAGCTGTGCACGAGGGGATCGAGGCCATGCGTTGGCTGATGGAGGAGCGGGATGCCTTAGCCAGCCATGGCAGCAGCTTGACTGGCAGCCTCAGCAGCCTACTGACTGTGGAGGAGCACGGGCCCTGCATGTCCCCCTGCAGGTACAGCACAGTGTCTAGTTTGGCTGCTGTACAGTAACCGGCTCTTTTTTATATACAAACTAATATTAGATTATATGTCTGAAATATCCCACAGAGAAAGCCTGAGTCCCACTCAGGATTTGATTGAAACCGCTGGTGAGGAATCGGAAGATCAACCACCTCTAACTGACAACAACATCCTGAGCCATGAGTCTACTGAAGCAAGACCTCCTAGTCTTTCCACCTCCACCTCGCTTGGTGAAGCATCATCTCGTCCTGCCAACAGTTTGGTTATTGCCAATTTGCCAATGTCATACTCACGGCACTCAGATGGAGCTCCATTACAACACATCAAATCCAGTCCTGACGCCATCAGGAAAGCTCTGCTCAGATCAATCAGGGCAAGAAGAGAGGTGAAAGTGGATAATGGTAGTTTTGCCCTCACTAAACAGCCAGAGGAGACACAGCCAAAGACAGAGGTCCAAACTCAGGGGAGTTTCAGAGCCTCTCAGAACAATTTGATGGAAAAGGATGAGAGTGCACCCAATATAGAGTCAAGTCTGCTAGGGTATGATGCTCAGTGGTGCTGGGTAGAGTCACAGGATGATGTGACATTTCTATGATCTTCTATAAGCACAATTTAAATGTATGGTCTTCGGTTTGAAGCTGTTCCTCTTAACAGTTAACGGCCAGTAATGCAGTGGGATTTAATATGCACTTTGACACTTATGAATGAATGATGCTTAAAGATGAATGTATCACTGTCTCAGTTTCACTCCTCATTCTGTTAGTGCTTCTGGTCAGGATGTATGCCATCTGATCATGTTTTCCCCTTGTGTCCTTGTCTGATAATTTTTTTTTAACACACTGGGGACTTGAATTTTAGAGATGAACTTCAGTTTGTTTTTTCATTTGATTGCACTGAATTTCATTTCTTTGTCTCATTGTATTTATAAGACAAGAATTGTCATCTTTTGTGCTCATTTCTCATATGTTGTGTGGTCTCCATGGGATCTCTCACAATTGTGGATATAATGCAACAGTAATCATGTGAGGATTTTAAAGATGATGCCATATTTCTGCTAAAATTGTTCTGCAACAATGAGCCAAATATTCTTGTTAGTAATAAACAAGAAAAATAAATAAATAAATAAATAAATAAATAAATAAATAAATAAAATCGCTTTATTTCTGTCTCTCAACCCAAACAGCAGAGACAAATGGGTGTGCTGAATGAATGTGTGTATGAGTAAAGGCAACATGTCCTTTAATTTGGGACACAAGTGAAAAATGGTAAATCCTAATAACGACTACATTCATGGTAAAATGATAGCATTTTGTGGTCCTATGGGCGAGAATTGCCTTCTTTGTAACTCACAAACTAGTCTTACAATGTTTTACATTATAATTAGCAGACACAAAAAGTTATTAATGTCAATAAAATGCTATTTGCACGGCATCTATTTGAAAATGACGCTAATTATGAATGATATTACTATTTGTTGCCTATAGGCGTGTATGATGGTTAATGTTTCCGACAGACCACAAAGGCAGCACTGGACGTCTTTCGCAACGTCACGTATTTACATAGAAACCAGGAAGTGTACAGGTAGAATGAATTCCTCGTAGCGTAGATTAGTGTGACATTACAGGTGGATAAAGGACGATGTAATGGTTCAGATACTCGTAAAGGAAACATGGAATTTTGTTTTCTACGTGGTCTCCTTTTGGTCGCCCTGACGCCTTGGACATTAGGAGACGGTAAGTGTTTTCAGCTAAAGGGTCGAAGTCAGTGGAAACTGTTGTTAGCATGTTTGCTATCTCGACTTGCTGGTTTACCTGAACCCTCTTAGATATACAATATGGATATTAACTTATAAAAAGTAAAGGAAACACATAAATTATTTCTACATTGACATACAGAGACACAAAAACATGAAATAAATGTAACCTAATTCCTTCCTGTTTACAGTCGTTTCAGGTTAACCCTGGATGCATACTTCACTGAGAGGAGTCTTTTTTGTATGCTATGTCCGCTACAAGAGTCTAAATTTACACCACTCGGCAGAAAAACTGTGTTTGTGCACTTTCATACAGTGACATCTTGTGCTCCACAGATGGACAGGTGACGTTTGTATCAGAGCTCTCATCCAAACCAGCTCAGAAGTTGTCAAAGTACAGTTGGTACGGCAACGCGAGGCTGCAAAGGTTTCACATACCAGAGGAAACTGCTGTCGCTCGCTGGCTGTTCTCTGTCACCAAAGGCCACAGCTTCCACTGCGGACAGCACAACGTCACCATGTAAGATGTGAGAAGTTGGTCATCATGAAACCATCCCTGCTAATTGTGGTGGTCTCATTTCCTGTGAGAATCCTTTCTATAAAAGATGATGGGACAAACTTAAACCTAAAACACAAAGTTCATCGGTCATTTCAGGTCACACATAGAGTAAAAAGATGGTTATATGGTGAATTTAAATATCAGTCTCTTCTACCCATGTTATCATGTAACCAGTTTCTCTCTCTCTCCTAGTCACATTCGATGGGGTGCCCCTCCAGTCATAAACCCAATAGGGTCCGTGTTTCCCAATGCAACGCTATGGAGCCCCTGTCTGTCTCTGATCTTGCCGGTGACATCACACAGCTCCACAACCTTAAACCTCTCCAATCCCGCTCCTGGTGATTGGTACGTTGCTGCCCACTTGCCTGAAGATGATGGGCGTATAGAGCAGAAGGTTTGTCTCGACCTGTGTACAGGACTTTGTCACTTCCTGTTCCAGTTGTTTTTCTAAATAGTTTTTTCCTGGTCTCATTTCTTGACTGTTACTTTAGACACATGCACAACAACACTGGCCTCATTAAAGCCGCTGCACTTCTCACAAAGACCGCTTTTAGAGATTTATTCATAAATTTTAAAACTAAAAAAGAGTTTTGCATTGAAAGGCCAACAAAGCGTTAATCTTCCAATCATGCCTTAAACCTCAACCTGTTCATCCACAGCAGGGTGTAGGTGGATTGCTTCTTATCTAAAGTAGCTGAGCTACATTCTTCTGCTTCTTTCTCTTCGCCTCTGTTCTTATTGCAGACTTGCTGTTGGAAGTGCAGCCTTATTTACTAATGGCTGACCTTTAAGAACATTTCTATTTACATTTTCTTGTTATATCTCTCCACTTCTTTATTAGTTTGCCAGCCACCTGTGAAACACTTTGTATTTGCTCTATGTATACTTATATTGCATTTTTCATCTTTATCTGTTAGGGCTTCCCATCCTGCTCCTACTTCTTTCAGCCACAGCTGTCAATCCGGAGAGCAGTGGACATACCCACTTTACAGCAGGGCACATTCCTCCAACAGACCGCCGCCCCTGACAGACCTGCACGCCTTAAGTAAGAAGAGTCTGTCTTTTGTTTCCTGTTGTCCCATCCTTTGCTCTGTTGTATATTTTTCTGTCTCTATATAAGCACACCTAATGTATTTGTGTCTGTCTTAGGTTGTATGTTCCAGAGTTTGCCTCTTCTCTCTCCGTGTCTGTGGCTGACTGTTCGTCAGGGGAAGGAGTGGACAGTGGAAACTGTTCATTGGTCCTCAGGCTCGGCTCCGTGTCTCTGCAGCATGGCCCAGTAACAGTGAACTGCTCAGGGATTGGCTGCTCTGCAGCTCTCTCTAATCCACCGTGGGACACCTGGTTACGAGTTGTTGTAGAGAGCGGCCAAGATAACCATACTGTCACCTTTAGCATCGTCTCAAACTACACAGGTGAACACAGAAACGTGGCCACGTAAGTTTCACACACTGCGTCTGTTCACTGTTGTGATCCACTGCCTGTGTGTGCATTTGTCTGCCTCAGTGGGATGCAAGCCAAAAAGTGTAGGCCTTAGAGCGGATGATGACATCAGCAAGCTCCATGGCAACAGCAGCTATACCAACTCAGCATCAGCGGACAACAGCTCAGTGGTTACAGACGTGGTCGCGATTAGCAACAAATCAGCATCACCGTTGTCGGCGTCGGCGTGTGTGTGGAGCATCCCTGTGCTGTTCGAGGAGGTGGATGTTCTGTCGCTCCGATTCACTCCCGTCAATGGACCCAACGTCAGCGTTACACACACGCACGCCACTCTGCTCACCTACCCCCTGCACACACAGGCCACTGGTGGTACACTCAACCTACAGCTCACACTCAACACTGTGAGTACCACCCAGTTACCACACACACACACACACACACACACACACACACACACATACCGATACAGTATCATAGCATGTTAGATTTGATTTCTCTTAACTCAGAGTTGTGCATTTGCGCTGCTTTACTTTGATACATGTGTGTTTGTGTGTGCGCAGACTAATGTAACCCTGGGGAACAGCAGCAGTGTGGTGGCCTGTCTCTCTCCCTGGGCTCCAGTCCTCGAACTCAACCGCTCTCAACCTTGTCACACAGGTAGCACAGCCAAATGGAATGATTTATTCACCCTGACATGGGGGAATTGATGCATTAAACACCTGCTGTAGCTTAATTAATCAGGCAACATCAAGATAGAATATCAAGAACGTGCATGTAGAAATAATAAATGTTAGAAATAGACAGTAAATCCCACCACAGGCAGAAGGGCGGACATCAGCTGATTGACAAAGTTTGCAGTGTGAAAAGAGTTCTCTTGCAGGTGTATTACACCAGCTCAGGTTTGTGGAATAAGACCGAGAGCCTTTCACAGGTGTTTCCATGCCCTCTGCCAAATGCATGCTGGGATAGGTTCCAACTGCACTGTGACTCAGAAACTATCACGTGGATTTTTAACAGCTATGAGGAAATAGGTGTTGTTTTGGAGTAGTAAGCACTCTTAGATCAAAGATAACAAAAACATTATAATTGATATATACAAAGAAAGAAACTTGATATTTCCTGCTCTTACATCAGATGGATATTGATCAGATCTTTTTTGGAATTTCACTGATGTCTGCTCCATTGTGATACACTGACTACCAGCGATATATAACCAAGCAGGAAACTTGACTTTGCGTTGTGAAAATAACATTTGGAGCCACGTCGTGTGTGTGTCAACAGCTTTGTTTGGAGGATATGGTGTTCGTGTGAATGCCAGTGTCCCTAAAGCCGTGGTCAGGCTGCCTTTCCCTCAGTCGACAACATGGTACCTCACCTTGCAGCTCACGTGTAACAGGTAATAATGAAACGCTGCAGTACGTTACACATTTGTGTACACTTTATTTAGCTTTATTGGAAGCACTATTCCATGTTTGTCTCTGTGAATTTGAGTTGATCTGTGTTTTAAAAGACTAATTTGGGTCTGGGAGATGCTAAAGGTCGTGGAGATGAAGTGCAAAATTGTAATCTAGAGATCTCAGCGTGTAGAGATTTATGAATTGTTTTGTTTTTTTTAATAGTTAAATGTGTGTGTTCTTGCAGCAGTGACTGTGGTAATACATCATTAGTGTCAGTGGTCCCAGAGGTGTTTATCAGTGCCTGTGTGGAGGACTGTGGGACATATGGTGAATGTAGACTTCTGAGATCCTACACCTACCTGTATGCTGCCTGCGTCTGCAAAGCTGGTACGAGACTCACACACACACACACACACACACACACACACACACACACACACACACACAAAAAGAGCTCCCACCTACCTTTTGTCATCACTGTGTCTTTTGTTGTCATTTATTGATGAACAAATAAATCAATTCATTTGGTTTCATTGCATTTGTGTGTGTGTGTGTGTGTGTGTGTGTGTGTGTGTGTGTGTGTGTGTGTGTGTGTGTGTGTGTGCAGGCTGGAGCGGTTGGGGCTGCACCGATGATTCGACAGCTCAGTCGTACCGTCGCCAGTTGCTGGCGACTCTACTGCTCACACTCAGTAACCTGTCCTTCCTGCCGGCCATCGTGGTGGCCATCAAACGCTGCTACATCACTGAGGCCTCAGTCTACCTCTTCACAATGTTCTTCTCCACGGTAACACACACACACACACACACACACACACACACACACACACACACACACACACACACAAATCACACACACACTGCTGTGTTACAAGAGTATTGTTCATATTCTGTTGGACTGATGGTAAAATGCTGTGTAAAAGGGAAGTTCAGGAAATCAAAGCGAGGCTCTCTTCCATGTTTACAATAGTGATATTTCCCACTAAAAAGGGCTTATTCCTTTCCCATTGCCATTAGACATTTTTGCCTTTCAGTTGTTTTTCTGGTGTGTCATGTTCAACATCACATGTGCCAAAATCTGTGACATCATCACGCCAGAAATGAGCGTGTCAGCCTGGGTGTCCTGTTTCCATCACTGCCGATCGGGGCTGGAGCTGATAAATACCCATGACTACTGCAGAGTCGTTTGACCCAGAAATGAACGCCCTTTCCCATTGAAGACAAAAGCCAGATGTTAGGGGGTGTTGGTGGGTGTTTTTGTCCAGTGTGAAAGAGGCTTTAGATGGGAACAGGACTATTGTTTGAATGCTCGGGAGCTCAAGCTGAGCAAGTGTTTGCTTGGGTCAGCACACTTTGAATGCGCCCAGGTGACCTTTAGGGAAAAAAAAAAAACAAACAAAAAAAAAAAAACGATGCTCCTTTCAAGACTGTGAAGACTGCCAGCCACAGATTTTAAGGCACAAAATGTACTTTTTTTGAGTACAAACTGTGTTTTTATGACTGACTGTAACACAACAGCATACCGATTATGGAATAGGAATGTTAGGAATAGCCTTGATGTAAGATATCCTCCCTTAAAGATATTGATTAACCCAGACCAGATAACACACGAATGCATCTTCACCACCCAGGATAATTCTTTACATCTCTGTAACAAGTAGAAAAGAGAAAAGCCAGAGTTATCCATTCTACTGACTGGAGGGGTGGACAGTTTTGTGGCATCACACTGTTTTTTTCCCTTCTCTTCGTATTGTAGTTCTACCATGCATGTGACCAGCCTGGCATAGCCGTGCTGTGTATAATGGACTACGATACCCTCCAATACTGTGACTTCCTGGGGTCAGTCTGTTCCATCTGGGTCACCATCCTGTGCATGGCTCGCATCAAAGACACGTTCAAATACGTAAGATGCTGACTGCTGCCTCTATTTCTGTAATACTACAATCACACTTCACTGAGGATTGATATGATGCTTTGTATTGTCTTCTTCTTCACACCTGTAGACTCTCTTCATGCTCGGGGCTCTGCTCATAGCCATGTCAATGCAGCTGGACCGCAAAGGTCTGTGGAACCTGCTGGGCCCCATCCTCTGTGCCATACTATTCATGGTCACTGCCTGGGTGAGACATACATCATCATACTACAGTACACGATGCTGATTTCCTTGCAGATGAAAATGTAGGCAGTCACGTTTGCTGTAGCTGCGGTTTGCTGAATCCAGCCCTCTGTTGTTTGCAGGTGTACCGAGGGGTGCGGCGGCGACATTGTTACCCGCCCTCTTGGAAACGCTGGGTCCTCTACCTGATCCCCGGGGCAGTGTGCGCCCTGATCGGCGTGTGTTTGTACATTTTTGCCGAGACAGAGGACAATTACTACTACACGCACTCGCTGTGGCACATCCTGGTGGCCAGCTGCGTGGTGTTCCTGCTGCCGCCCAAGGAGAAGAACAGGGAGGGGTCGGGCTGGAGCAGAGGCTGGAGCTGGAACTGGAGCTGGAGACCCCGGGTTTGCGGGTACACGCTCTGTCAGAGCAGCAAGGACGAACTCTACACCGTCACGTAGACGGAGCGGAGATGCTGGAAGGAGGTAAAGCGACGAGGCATTGATTGTTCAACAGCACCACAAACATTCACATGAGGTAAAGAGACAAACACGAGCACAAGGTGTCAGCTTGTTTCTTAATGTTTTGAATTTTAAATAAAATTGAAGCCTATATTCTCATAGGTGTAACACGCGCACACACACACACACACACACACACACACACACACACACACACACACACACACACACAATTTCACCCTGCTGAAACCTCCAAGGTGGACCACTGCACCAGCTTAGGTGTGATTTTCAAAAACACACCACTACCACACACCACCTGATCTGTGACCTCATGACCAGGAGTTTGTACATATTGTGTATGTACGTATTTTACTAGGCTAGGACATAAATGTTGGAATATTTATAAGGAATAGCACTTTCTGGAACTCTTTTAAATCTTTCATCATTGAGTCTGCTATACAATATTTATAGCCTTGTTCTCGTGCCCTCTTGTATTTTAATTTTTTCCAGATGTGCTCGATTTTTATCTGCCAACCAGTTTTAACAACCTTCAAAGTAGTTTGACGAAACAATAAGAAGCCTGAACTTTCAATCATGTAACGCGGTCCTCATCAGAAGAGGAGATTAGCTTTTGAATTTCAACGTGTGTCATCGCAGAACACAAAAGCAAAGTACTCAAAGACACCTGAGAGAAATCATTTAAAACCAACAAACTGCACTTTGTTTCACATAATGTCAGCTCCTGTTTTTCTGTGCAACAAGTTCTCAGCCAGCAGCCAACTGTAATTCAGGGGCTTGGAAGAATGAAAGAGTAGTAGTTTGGGATGCGGGTGCCTCTTTATTCCTTTAAAAAAAGAAATCCACATAAACACTGTACATGACGTGTTCATGTACAGATATATATGCAGCCTGTACTGATGGATAACTCAGTGTCCTTCCTTTTCTTTTCTCGTCTCTGCTGTCTTTCTCCCACTCTACCAGCTAACATTCATTCTGATGCACTTTTATGATTAAAAAGCTGATTCCACTATGTATACACAGCCCATATGTGTATGAATGGGCACTTTATGAATGTACGCTATATTCAAATGACTGTCCGGTGCCTCCTCTGTCTGTGTCTTTCTGTGAATGCACTGTATGATTGTGTGTGGACGTTTTGTCTCTTGCACCAGTAAAGCTACAGAACACTTTCCATGCTTTCTTTAATGTAAAGCATAGAGTTAATGAGTTTGTTGTCTGTGTTGAAGCGGTCCTTACCCTGACCATTTTCTCATTGTGATTTTGCACACAGGTTCAAATTGAACGTTTCTGTCACTCTTGAGTCGCCTTCCTTTCATTGTTTTTTTTTTCTTGTGAGGGTTGTGAATCATTTTGTATGGGAATGAAAAGGCATTGTACCACAACAACATACTGTAGCTGTCATTGCTTGTGTGGATGAAGAAATATAATGTTTCATATAGAACAGGATTTTACTTCCTTGCACTGGACAGCTACCTTTCAGTCTGTTAAAAAACAACATTTAGCCCACCAAAAATAAATCTGTTGTATGAAGAGAAATGTTTCATGTTTTTTTTTTCGTTGTATTGCTTTTTATCTGGTGCTGTTTTCCTGTCCTCGGGCACTCACACACGCACTCTCACACACCAGCAGAGGATGGGGATGGATGGAAGCGGATTACCATAATCCTCAGAAATATAGAAGGTGCTTGTTTGGAGTGTTGAAATACATATTCCACTCTGTGTGTGTGTGTGTGTGTGTGTGTGTGTGTGTGTGTGTGTGTGTGTGTGTGTGTGTGAGAGTGAGAGAGAGAGAGAGAGTATATATATAGCTTCCCTCCATTAGTAAATTTGATGGGCTCTCAGCTGCTACAAAGCTGACACACATCAGTGCTGCAGATCACAAAATCAAGCCTAACTGTTCATTGTTTTTCTGAGTCAGAACCAAAGCAGCAGAGGCCAACATACAGTATCCCAACATGTAGTGCTAAGCTCGAGTCAAGCTTCAAAAATACCGGATCCAACTCAAAAGTATCCTTCATGCGACCTCAATGTCCACATCTTTAAAACCACAGGTCCCCAATTTATAACACAGCATTTCTGTTAAACATTTGAACTCAGCTCAAGACTATGAATAGCCCCTCCAGTCACAGCTGATATTATACAACCGCTTTCACAGGCTGAGCAGTACTCCTTATGGCGTTCATGGGTAAGATCTGTGGAGTGCTCCTTTAACCTGCATTGTCACCTAACGGGACCTTGGAGTGGAAATGACGATATGTTCTCAAAAGTCCTGCAAAGACAGTAATTATTCATGTGAACCTTGAGTTGTTGAGATGTGCTGTATTTACCACAGTGATTCCCAAACCAACCAGTTTATTTCTTCCAAATATTAAAATTTTTCACTATTTCTCTTGCGAAACACTGAACTATTTCTTCAGCCCTCCAGCGTAAATAAATCACACTTGGGTTGAACTGCTCGTAACTCTTGTTCTGAGTACTCGGCCTGTAGAGGGAGCCAGTCCAGTAGGAGAAACTGTAGCTCCTACAGAACCAATGGAGGGAAGTAAAGCCTGAAAGGTTGTTAGTTGGAAAACAAAGGTGAAAAAAGAAGTTTGTGTGCTCAGAAACAGTAGTGGAGGAGAGAGCGTTTGCAGACAGAACGACACTGTAGGAAACACATCTGGGCCACTGTAGCAGCTGCTCTTCAAACCTCTGGAAGCATCTGTGAGATGGGCTGAGTTGCTGAAGCTCTATAGTTCAATGCTACAATTTTCAGTGAGAGCAAAGATTTCCCTGTCCAAAACTGTGTTTGATTAACTTCTTTGTGATGATAAATTCAGTTGCAGTTCATGTGGAATTCATAAATGCTAAAATAAACCCTAAAAGGCTTTGTGTTTAAAATAGGCCTAAGGACACATGAAAGAGAGAGAAGATAGAGAGGAGAGGAGGTCAAAGGAAATAAAGTTGTTATAAAAATAATAATAGCCTGATCACTGGCTCACACACACTCACAGTTTACCACAGCATGCAGAGCTGACAACACAACACAACACTGAACGCTGTTGTGACATTTTATTGGGATGAAAACATGCTCGAGCAAAATGGACAGCAACCACCATCACACTGAAGCTCCAGCATGGGATGAACAAAACAAGCAAACTGTACGATGATCACAGACATGCCGAAGCAACGTTTTGACTAAATACATATTTTACATCTCTATTGCTCTATAAACAACTGTTGTTCCTACGCCTGCTTATCAGAGGCGGAGTAGATTCTATAGAGAAGCTACTGCGGGAGAAAGGAGGACTTAGTGTTTGGAGTCAATATCAAGAACAACAGGACAGACTTTCCGGACTCAGATGGGATGTAAATGCAGGATGACTACGCAGCACTAAAAGCTCTTTTCTCTGCTGTTCGCTGCTCTGGGAATAAAATGTGATGCTGCTGAGGTATGCATTAACACCTGTGCTCTGAGATGAAGCTCTAATGTGGAAATCCTAGCTCTGGTAATGTTGCAGCGGTGAAAGAAAAGCTTTCACACTGACAGTTTGGCTCAGCGTCAGGCATGGGAGCCGGCTGCAGAGTTGGTACCTGCTTGCCTGGCCCCCTTGGCTTGTCCGTCTTCCTCTGTCGCCAGGGTGACAGCCTGAGCAGGGGATGGGCTAGAGTGCCGCTGGCGTCTCATGAAGGGGAACACGCTGAGAGGAAGGAGGGTGATATTGGAGAGTGACTGCATTCAAGTGAAATCAAAGTAAGAGTGATAACTAATGTGAATTTTTACCTTTTCTTTGTCTCCTGGGGAACAACAGCTTTGGCCAGCATGTTCTTGTACAGGTCAGACTTAAGATATCTTGGGTAAGAGTCCTGCACACACAAACACACACAAACAGAATGTCACAGTCTGCCAGCTCCTTACCTGCTGCCACTCTCTCCCTCATCTGCACACCTGTCAGTAACGCCTATCTGTCCAATCACCAGAGCACACACCTGAGACTAGTAACAATCAGCGCAATACTTAAGCTGCTCCCTCACACTCACTCTTCGCCAGATTGTTCTTCGCCTACATGCAAGACTCTCTAGCAATTTGTATCGGACTGCTTTCTCTCAGCTTTACCTCAGCTTTCTGTCCCTGACCATGTCCATTGCCTTACCCCTCTTGGATCTGTTGCTGGGTGGGATTGCCAAACAGTTCCTGAAACTGTCGCTTGCCCCAAGCGAGGCATCAAGCCACACTCACAGACGCAAGACTCTAACAGACTCCCACATTCAGGTAGTGGTGCTATTGGGTTCAAACCTTACCTGTTACAAAGAATAGCAACGTTACCGCCTAAGTCCTAAAAACTGTCAGCTAACATTAAAAGCTGCCATTTTGATGTGTCTACCTTTAGTTTATGGACTTTTAGGTTGACCCTCAGGGGTCAATAATGGGTCCACTGCTGTTCAGTCTGTAGAGTTTGATTCTTGACCATAAAAATTATTATTATTATTATTATTATTATTATTATTATTATTATTATTATTATTATTATTACTCCTATGTGCAATATCAACACTCCAGTCAGGAGTACTATCATCGAACGTGCTATATCAGTACCTGGTGAATCTCTAATTTCCAATGTGCAATATTGGTACTTCCTCTGTGCGATGGTGTAAACTTGAAAACACTATATACTGTTACCACTCCCATATTTTACATTTCCCCATACTCGGTTGCTAGTTTCTGTATTGATCCTTGTTTGAATTGTTCATATTTTTCAATATTCCTTGTTTATATTGTTTATATTGCTTGTTTGCTATTTAATGTCCTTTTTACTGATGCCCTCTATTTTTTGCTATCCACTTTGCTGCTGTAATACTGGAAATTTCCCCACTGTGGGACTAATAAAGGAATATGTTATCTTATCTTAAATCCAGAAACACTGTGGAAGTTATCAGATTTATACTGATGACACACGGCTATGCCTATCCTTGTCCCCTGGAGGTCTAAATCCTGTTAAATCAGTCATTCAATATATTAGACAAACAATTCAGTGTCCCATAACTTCCTGCAGAAGTAGAAAAGCACATACAAATTTACCCACAGCAGCATGGTTTGGCAAATAATTAGCTGTAAAGTATACGTGATTTGTGGCAAAGGGGATAAAACATGCAAAGGATGAAGTTTTAAGTATCAAACTACAATGCGTAAGAGTTCAGACCTTCTTCATGAGAAAGTAGATGTGCATTTGTGCGTCGTCCATGACAAAACGATGTGGGTGTCTGATCCCCTCCAGAGTTTTATCCATCGTCTTACTGTCAATGTTGACCCACCGGGCAGCTCCAGGAGCAAGGAAATTTCTGAGTCACACAAACAAAAGAGTGGCTGTCATCTGACATTAAACCCAAGTGTGTATTTCTGCATCTTTGTTTGCTTGCACACTTACTTGTAGACTTCTTCCACTTTCTCGATGATCTTGGAACTTTCTCCATGTCTAATATCCTCACAGGCCTGCCAGAAACACAGGTTCTCCGCTGGCAGAGACAGACAGAGACAGACGATGAGGTGCTGGGTATGTTTGGAGGTGAACAGAACAACAACGATGCAGGAAAAAGTGACACATACTGTAATTAAGGGCGTTTTATAGCATGGCTGGCCTCTGTGGAGCGCCATGGCCACTGGCAATGTTCCACATGTCTGCATGGATTACGCTTTCTACCTACCTATCTCACTCTTAAATCTGTCTTGGACTTACCTCTCTCCTCTCTGTTCTTCTTCCTCATCTGCTCTTTCCATCCTCTCAACTAACAGAGCCATGAAAGTAATCTTATTTTCCACTACCTCAACCCTTACATCTCTCACCGCTGGGATTGGAAAATGTCATTAGGGATGATAATGATAATGAAATATGAATAACAGTTACATTATCTTGCTCCGTTTATTATTGTAATAGGCTTCTCCATATGAATAATAATTCAGTGTGCAGATTTTCCCTGCCACATGATTGTAATTCAAAATGTAAAACAGAAGTTTGCTTAGAATAAAAGTAAGAGGGTGGAGGAGATTTGGGATATTGTATCTGAATTCCTTACATGTTGAAGTTGGGTCAGATCATCTGACCTAATCACTAAATGTTTTAACCACATCAGACCTGTTTCAGCACATACACACACAAGTATATGAAAATGCATTTCTGTCACCCTCCCTTACCACTAAACTCTTTCTCCAGGTAGGTCATGAACTCCCGCTTCCCCATGGAGTCATTGAGCAGCTCCATGAAGCTGAAGCTCCAGCGTTCCACTCGAAGACGTGTCGGTACAGCCACCCTGCACGGACACACAGCAACGACACAAATCAGACACACGGGCATTCGAACTGCTGCGGTAACTTGAACGGAACATTTTTGATTTAAACCTGAAACTAGCTAGGCTAAATTACCACTACAGTGGACAGTATAGTTTGGACTTGTGATGTGTAAGTGTGTTTATTTTCTCACACGTCTGCATTCATTGTCCAGTGTGCGGTGTCATCAGAGATCCAGGGGTTACTGGGAAGGCAGCCTTGCATGATGGGATCATGGTTCAGGTACTGCTCACTGTATTTCACAAAACTGCACATCCGTACACAAATGCAGTGGCACGCACACACACACACACACACACACACACACACACACACACACACACACACACACACACACACACACACACACACACAGTATTATTGTATTAGTACTGCAGATCATAAGAGTTAATGGCCACTAATTCCAGCTTCCCTCAGGAAGCATCCATTAGTGGCTCTTACAGTGGGAGCACTAAGCCTTATGTGCATGTGCGTGCGTGCTCGAGACACAGAGTTCGGTTCAGGCAGAATCAAGTCCATTAGTCCTTGTGTATGTATCTGCGTGTGTGTCTGAGTGTGTCTATGTGCGCTTATCACACTGACACATACCCTTCGAGGCAGATGGAAGACTTAACACGATTTCTTCCAAGGGCCCTTCGACAGGTTTCAATCTGTAAACAAACGCAAAAAGCACATGTAAATACAATGAAGCGTACATTCAGTGTGCTTAAAGCAACAGTGTATAAATTATACATGATGTTTACCTCACTTTTGTAGTAGTCACTGTTCTAGTTCTGTTAAGGAAACACAGTGTCATCACACAGTGACTGCATTATACATTTGTAGTCATCTCAATAGCAGGCAGCTTCTGTGTGTCTATACATTCACACCCATACAAACAATGGCTTTAAATATTAAAACTGGATATATTCTGTCAAACGAGGAATGTACAATATGAGATTATATACTGATCATAATATAATATATATTAAAGTTTTATTTCAGATGGATATTCTTCTGGACTGCTGTTACTTAAAAATTGTTTTTATCAGTCATAATTTCCTTGTCACACAAAGGAAATGGCTTTCATGTCATGTCAGGGCCTCAGATTTTAACCTCCGTCTATAATTAGAAAAACAGTGGAATATACTGTAATCGTCCACAGTATAGCACAGCTCACTTAAACACTTACTTCAAAACAATCCCGACAGCAAGAAAGAGGGAAAGCAACAGAACCATGAGAGATGAGATGGATAGCAGACGTTATCACATCAGGGGAAGTAAAGAAATGAGATGACGTCACTGACCAGTGTCACTCGTGAGCTGAAGTTATTGGGTCTCTCCAGACCCATGTCCAACACATTATGAGCCCCAGGCTGAAAAAACACACACATACGCACACTAAGAACTAAGTGTAGTATATTTGTCACTGAGTTCGTGTGTGTGTGTGTGTGTGTGTGTGTGTGTGTGTGTGTGTGTGTGTGTGTGTGTGTGTGTGTGTGTATACGCATGTGTGTGTGAGGGAGCACTTATCCTTCCTTGAGTTTTCCACTCCACTAGCTCTGACTTTTATTCTCAGGTTTCTCTTTCTTTTTCTCCATTCCCTCGTCCCTAATTCATAAGGGCAAGACAAGATGGAGTCCTTCCTTCCTCACAGTACCTCTTCACTTCCCCCTAACAACTCCCTGCTGATCCTTGTCTTTGCCTGTCTGCCTCTGTCTGCCTATCAAATATACTGCTGAGGTGTGTAGGAAACATAAAGCAAGTGGAATATGAGGATATTTCTCTCTCTCTCTCTCTCTCTCTCTCTCTATCTCTCTCTCTCTCTCTCTCTCTCTTTCTCTCTCTATCTCTTTGACCAGATGGGTTGAATATTTCATGTAGGAGGCAGAGGGGACTGTGAGTGAACATTAGTGGGACTTCTAACTATTCTAAATACTTCAATACACATTTCTATAGTTGTGTACCATGGTCAAACATAGTCTACATGGTCTACTACAGTGCAGTAGTACAATATATTATAGTATGATATACTATACATAGAATAGCATAACATAGTATAATACAGCACAGTAGAAAACACTATAGTGTAGACCAGTTTAACACATTATTGAATAGTATAGTATAGTATAGTATAGTATAGTATAGTATAGTATAGTATAGTATAGTATAGTATAGTATAGTATAGAATAGTATAGTATTGGTGTGATATACGTAGAATAGCATAACATAGTATAATATGATAAAGTATAGGACAGTTAAGTGTAGTTCAAGTATAGTATAGTACGGTATAGTGCATATTCTAATTGAACAAAGTAGATAACACTAGTATAGAACAGTATAGTGTCACATTGTATAATGTGGGTAAATATACTGTAGTTTAGTGTAGTATACAACATATTATGGTATAGTACAGGATACACTAGTATAGAATAGTACAATAAAATATCTAGTCTAATACAACATGGCAAAGAGCACTTTAGTGTAGAGCATCACATATCATACTATAGTATAGTACAGTATAGTGTAGTCTAGAGTTGTGTAGGGCCGGGCGGTGGGTATAATACATAGTCTGATCCATCCCAGCGGAGCACAGTAACAGTGAACGTACCGGGGGTCGGTTGATGAGCCAGTAGGCCTGCTCCTGACATTCCAGGACAATGCGGTCAGCCTTCCTCCTCTGTTTGGATGCTCTAAACATAAATCACACTGTAAGTTTGCTTGTGTGTGTGTGTGTGTGTGTGTGTGTGTGTGTGTGTGTGTGTGTGTGTGTGTGTGTGTGTGTGTGTGTGTGTGTGTGTGTTTGTGTGCATGTGGGTGCATGTCTGTGTGCGAGTGCACCTGAGTTGCTCTCTGGCTTGCATCACCACAAAGTCCCAGGTGTGGTTAATCCTCTTGTGCAACACACTGTACCTCTCCTAAAAAGCAAGGGGACAAGACAAGAAATGAACAAGAAGAGAAAACACAGAGAATCAAGTAATACTGACATACTGTAGGTCTGTTACTCCAGACTGACTACTGCATGATTCATGATACACACACATTTTATCTGTAACTTACACACATGGACACACACTTTCCTCACCTTTTCATATTCCATGAGTTCTCCTTGTTTTCTTATGTTCTTTTTAGCCAAATAGACTGCTGTTGGGATATAATAAAAACAAGCACAGTAAAGAAAGCCCAGAGCTCTTGGAAATGCTTATCAGGTTTCCTGTATGAGATGATATTTGAAATGGAAGGATTACTGGTAGTCCGTTCCATTTTATAGTGTGTTGCCGGCTGATAAACGGTAGTTTTCCGTCACAATTAAATATATCATACATGAAGGGGTTTTACGACTGCTGACAGTGCAGTTTGTCTTACCATAGTCCAGCTCTGAGGCAGGCCACCGGGTACTAGTCCAGAAGTAAGGAGTCTGAGGGAAAACAAGTGACATTATTCAACATTTCTGATGGAGGTTAATGTTGAAGCGGCTGATGAAAAAGTGGCAGCAGAGGGTGGCAGATGGATGGGGGATTAGGAAGTGGGCTAATGGAGCGAGAGGGAGAAAGGACAGACAGTGACAGACAGAAGGTGACGGTTTGGGAAAAAGTGGCAAAGCTTTTAAACCGAAAGGAGGGACAGTGGTTTTTTACAAGCAGGCAGAATGAAACACACTCCATGAGGGACGACCTACCTGGAAGCGGTAGGGCGACTCATCAGGCCGTAGCAGAAGGGATCTGGGTTCCTTGAGGGGGTAAACATACCCATACCTCACCAGCATGCCACCAACATGCAGCGCCTCTGTTGAAAACACCACAAAAGAACTTAAGTTAGAGAAGAGCATCTGGCTTTTTGCTCAAGCTTATGTTTCTGATGTATATTCATGGGGAACGTTATCATGTGTGGTAAATGATAAACTGCACTAAGTTAGAAAATATTTCTTATTTATCGACGGCACATGAAAGTTCTAAATAATAATAAAACGTGCTGTGGTGCTCATTTGTCATCGTTTTTTTTAATCAAACGCCAGCACCCCGTCAGCAGTCTCCCTCAAATCAAGGCTTTGTTCCACTGATGAAATGCATCATCAATCTTCAGTCTCTCCTCATTTGTTAAAGAGCTCTACTTTTATGACTGACAGCTCCCAAAAAAAGCTGTGTGATGCATTTTAATCAGCTCTTACTGCTCTCTCCCTCCCCTTCTGCTTGACTCGGCTCCCTTGCTTCAGTCTGAGGCTAAAGGGACGGGCGGACTTTTTCCAGCCTCTAATTTAGTTTAAGTATGGTTAAGTCTCCTGAGGTGAAAACCTCCACATGGGCACTAATCAAACACAGATCATCAGGTGAGTTAATCAGACTGGGATCCTCTGGGGCTCACCCCATTCCTGTTTACTGGAAACAGCAGCCCCCACAATACACACACACACACACACACACACACACACACACACACACACACACACACACACACACACACACACACACACACACACACACACACACACACACACACACACACCACTTCCACTTCAGCTCGAGAGAAAACGCCATATCCTGGCAACACACTAGCAACGACACACACAACAAACCAGTCACACTGAGAGGATGAAGCAGAGAATCACAGCAAATTATTCACACACGCACACACAAAACATGTGTATCAGTTGCTTACCCTCCTCGCAGATATTGTATTTCTGGATCAACCAGTCTATTATATCACGACCTGAAGAAAAAAAGGAAAAAGAAAGGAGACGAGAGGACAAAACTTCCTCCCTCTGCTCCGCAAAGCACACAGTATTCTCCAAAATTCACTGCTGCATTATGCATGACCTCCGGGACAAACACAAGCTGCAATGTGCTTCTTCACACATGCACACACACAGATGCTGATGCACTCTGACATAAAGACACACACACACACACACACACACACACACACACACACACACACACACACACACACACACACACACACACACACACACACACACCTGTCATGGCGTGTGGAATGACAGTGATAAGGAGCCTCTGATTTCTCATCTTCACTCCCATGTCAGGGTCCTGCATGGCCACAATCACTTTCTCCATCTGTCGGGGAACACACACACATAGTGACACACACAGACACACACGCACGTCCACATGAGCATGCATACACACACAATCTAGAAAAGCCGTCAAAACACTCATACATAAGTCGGAAATTGATTAAAAAAAATAATGCATGCATTAAACGCCGCACCGGTTGATTTCTTGTTTTGAACCTGGCACGCGCTCATATGTGTTGTATGTTTTCTGCTTCATGCAAGCTTCATCTGCAAAATAATCACATTCTACTTACAAACCAAAGGAGACAGACTCGCAGCATATTACCTTTCGAAAGCATGACATCTGCTCCCGGTGCCAGCCTCCTTTAGCCAGGGTGTTGATGGTCATCTTGCGGGCTGCTGGGGCTCACTCGTCGGGACGGTAAAGTGCAGGACCGAAGTGCTGGCGGGAGCGCGCCGTGGAGAGTGCGCGGCTTCCTTTCCATCCCATCAGGCGGTCCGGAGCCTGGCGGGAACGCGCATTTGAAAATCGCCGTGAAACGACAACCAAACGTACAGATGATAACCACAACGCGGTTTAATCATCTGTGAATTTAGTAAATGTCAAATGTTTTTCGATTAACAATCTACTTTAACAACCCACACAAATCAAAAGCCTGTCATGTTAGATTCACTTCAAATTAAAGTCCAGATGTAAATGTTATGCGAGTTGGCGTGTTGTTTAGTTTGATGTCGGGAGGCTGTTTGCACTTTTGAAAGCAGGCTTTTCAGTGGGCTTCGTCTGAACCCAGTCAGTGGTGTGTCCAGGAGACGCCCTGGGGTGACACTAACCACTCCATGAATAGACATAATATACGACTCCATGTGCTACCCCATTATCCTGATTGGCTGATTGCCTAGTGAGAGGCGGGTCCTGGTTCGAACCAACTGTCTGACCAGTATTTTGTATTTTTGAATGTGCATTGTTTTGTTTTGCAGTCATTGATAAATTAATGGAATTACTTGTGAGAGAAGAAACTATTAACTGTAAGAATATTAGTAATCAGATAATTCAGAAGTAATCTATATTTAGGGATTCCAGGTGTGCTGTGACACCTGTCAGAGGTGTTACCATCCTGAATGTGACAGGTGCCTCCAGTGGATGAGGAGCACTTGTGCTCTTCATGCCAGTAAATGTGTCCCTCGCTGTTTGAAATGTATTTTCTAACATCTTATTTATTACCTCCACCATGGAGGTCATGATTGTGAATGTCTGGTTGGTTTGTCTGGTGGGGCCTTGAGGGAGGTATGTGCTATATCAAGTGCAATGAATGCATCTTTTATCATAGATATATTTATATATGTGTGTTGTTTTTTATAGAAAGGCTCTGTATTTCCAAACAATGTTGTGTTTTTTCCTTTGCTGGTGTTCAGTGTTTTCAAAGTGGTGGTTTAATAACATTAAATTCTGCTCCCAATGAGTGACTTCAGCATTTCCCAAAATAAGAGTTGGGGTGAACATGTTTAACCACTAGGCCTGAAGGTTTCATAGATATTGTAAGATCCTAGTGGGAGACAGTGAACATTGTCTCAATAGCATCAAATATTTTTTAAGGTAGAGTCCTTGAAGTTTCATGGATGTGATATAATCCTATTGACAGATAACAGGGGTGCATTTCATGGAGGACTGTCTCACACACTTTTAAACATTTAGTAAATTCGTAGATGTTTAAATCGTCATGTGGTTATTATCTAATTGACTTTGAGGGCAACTACATTCAGATGCGCGTTCCCGCTATACAGCGCGTTTCACGGCATCAGTGTTCATTACGGCACAAAGCGGGCACAGGAAAAAAATCTAAAAGGATGTTTTTTCCGATTCCGTAATACTGTGTGAGATAATAAAAAGGTCTTTGAATGCGTAAACAAACAAACAATTTGTTTTCTTTTATGTAATTGTGAGACAACAATAAAATGTGTTTTAAAATAGCGAAAATTGACTGAATTGAAAATTGCTCCAACGGAAATGACAAATGAATAAACAATAGTGTTTATCTTTTAATGTAATTCTGTGTGAGATAATACAAAGACATTTATTAATAATTAAAAAATTAACTTAAGTAACACGTCCCTCAGTGTTTGCTAGTGAACAATAAATGAAACTCTTTGTTGACGTTCACAAAAAGGCGCATGCACAGACTCCACTACGTCGATGGCAGCAGTTTTATCCCACGCAGGCTTCCGTAGCACCAGGAAGCGATTCAGTCGTCGTTTAATGATTATTCACTAGTCTCATCACCGGCTAATTTAGTGAGTCTATTAAGAGCTTTTTCACAGGTAAGAGCTTAACTAAATATACGTTTTGTCTTGAAAAGGCGGCTTCGGTGGTAGCTAACGCACTGAGACTTGTTACGGAACAGAAAAGAGTCCTTTGAGCTAACCTTGCTAACCTTAGCTGTAGCAGGACGGAGAACGGCTGACGGTGGAGCTGCCCCACATGAACACTGTTGAGTTGCAGCGGTGAAGCCACAGTTTGCAACACTTGTATAAGATGTAACGTCAAAACGGTACTTTGTGATTACTATTCTCGTGTGAGTGGTCATTGTGCAGCCGTGTTTCCTTCTTTCGTGTGTGGACGATAAAACAGGCTGAGCATCAGTGCATTGTTGTGTTATAGATCGATGTAATATTGTAGTTTTTTTTTTCTGTGCACCAATTGTGACACTGTCTAACAAATTAATTAAAAATTTTATAAAGCTAAGTCCACGACGTCAAGTCCACGTTGCATAAGTTGAATGTTACAAATCTCATTAATTACAGCAGTTTAATCACCTATTGTGAAACAGCCTTTAACATGTCACACTGGAACTTTCAACAACACATTTTACGTGCAAGTTTAAGTGAGAAGGTCAGTTTTTGAATGATTTGAATGGGGCTCTCTTAGGTGGTGATGGGTGACATTCGTCAGTCGTTGCTGCCTCGCGATGTGCTGAGTGCCGCCAAGGAGCTGCTGTATCACCTGGACATCTACATCTGTAACCTGGTGCAGTCCGGGAGGCAGCCTCCTCAGGTGGACTCCAAAACCCTGGAGCTGGTGGAGGAGTTCATTCTGCATGCCCCCAAAGACAGAAACACCCCAGCAAGGGTAAGTCACGACCCTGACCCACTTGGACAAAAATACACAGAGCACACTAACACGAATGTGGGCTGCCAATCAAATGCTTGTTCTTCTTTCAGAGGATGAGCGCCCTCCAGGAGCTCCAGCTGCTGGAGATCATGTGCATCTGTTTCCAGGAGCAGAGCCGTGATACTGTTCGCCAGCTTATGTTCTCCGCGCTCTTCAGTCTTCAAGGCAACCAGGCAGATGAAAGTCGCATGGCACTGTTAGGCAAGCTGGTCTCCATGGCAATCGCTGTGAGCAGGGTTCCTATCTTGGAGTGCGCTGCGAGCTGGTTACAGGTGAGGATTCAGACGCATGCGCATTCAGCTGTGTCTTTTTATATTCCTGTGAGGCTAATCTGATGAAGTACTTTGGTGTGCTTCTGTCCATGTGTGCATATGTGTGTGTGTGTGTGTGTGTGTGTGTGTGTGTGTGTGTGTGTGTGTGTACCATGGTTGTATTAAACATATGCCTCTGGATGTGTTCCTGTCCCCTGTCCTCCAGAGAACCCACCGTGTGTACTGTGTGCGCCTGGCTCAGGTGCTGGTGGACGACTACTGTAGTATGGTGCCAGGCTCGGTGCCCACCCTGCAGAACATCCACAGCGCCAGCCCACGTTTCTGCTGCCAGTTTGTCACTGCTGTCACCACCCTCTATGACTTCACCTCAGGTGCTTTGGTGGGATGATGCAGATGTCCATAAACATCTCAAAACTTTGGGCAGAAAGATTGCAAATATCTTCTTTTTAAATGGCTAAAAATGTAAAATACCTTGAAATTCTTCTTGTCCTCTTTTAGTCATTTAGTCATTTTAATAACCACCTTGTGTGTGTGTGTGTGTGTGTGTGTGCGTGCGTGCGTGCGTGCGTGCGTGTGTGTGTGTGTGTGTGTGTGTGCTTTAGAGGAGCTCACTCCTCCTTTAGAACTCCTCCAGATGATTGCATCATGGATCCAAGATGACCCTCGTCTCGTCCTCATCACTTTTCTGAACACGCCCCTTTCTGGCAGCCAGCCAATCAGCTCACTCGATGTCACGCCTTTAGGAGGGTTGGTGCGCTGGTGCGTCAAAGCGCCGTTGGCCTACAGGGGGGACAAAAAGCTGCCGCTGACCAACGGTACCACTGATAGTGAGCTGGAGGTGGGGCGTCTTTTCTCTGCTCTCCATCTGAGTGTCCTGCAGGTTTGTAGCATGTTTAGATATTTGCATACAGTAAACATTTACATGCAGTATGCAGAACACCTCCAGCATCCAGAGGGAAGATAACGAAACCATTTTCCCATGCCGTTGTCCATCTCCTTCCAAATCTAGGTCTTCATGCTTTTGCCAAATGTCCTAAATGAGAAGGGGCTTTTTGGGCGCCTGGCACTGCTGCAGATGGAGTCCCTGGCCACACTGACATCTGACCTCTCAAGGCTGCTGGACCAGGCCGACAAGCACACACACACGTCATCCGCCGACACACACGCGCTGTCCCAGCTGACCCTGGACCGGCTGGCACAGGCCTTGCAGGTCGCCATGGCCAATGGAGCCCTGCTCTGTTCGAGAGGTAAGACTGAAAAGGCAGGATGGAAGGATAAAAGCGATAGATAAGTAAAGTGGAATTAGACGTACAATTTAGGAAAAAATCCCGCCTTGTCATTGGTTGACTCAAAGTACTCAGTAGCAGAGTTGTGTCTGAGATTAGAACTTAATTTGACAGATATCTCGACTCAAATGAACAGCCTCTCCACCTGCTTTGCTGTAGACGAGCGGGTGCCAACAATGTGTGAAAAGCCTTAAGCTTTAAGCAACTACTAAATATGTAACTGATCATTTTCCTCAGTCACTTGTCATATGGATTGTCTCCTCACGCTGTGGTGTGATGTTTGACTTCTTATTTCATGCTGCCTTTTCTCTACAGAGGACCTGAGAGCCATCTGTTCCCGCCTCCCACACAACAAGTAAGAGCCATTACTATTCATGGTCCTTTCACCCTGTAATTTCCACTGCTTATTTGGTTTCAGAGAGAACAATATAATTTAAGAGTATGACAAGCCTCAGCTTTATGTTCATCTATGTGGAGAATCTCTATCTCTACCCCTGTGCGAGTCAGCCTCTTTTGTGCCTTTGTCACACTGTGAACGTTGCATGATGCTAAACTGAGGTCTAGTATAGTCACCAAGTAGTTTAACAGACTTTATTTTATAAAGTAATTTCAGTTGAACAGCAGTTTATCTTTGATTCAAATGCAGATTTAATTTGTGGCATGTTTTCAAGTTGGGAAATAAAGGTTAAGACATACAGACTTCATTTCTGACTCTATTTAAGGCTAAAATAGTTCCTCAGCCTCTTGTGTTGAGTGCACTCACATTAACATAATTATAGAAAGCACATTTCACACACACACACACACACACACACACCACACCACACCACACCACACCACACCACACCACAACACAACACAACACACACACACACACACTTTTGTTCACATTGATTTAAGGAATATTTTTATATATAAACATACTTCTGAATTATTTTACATTGATTAAGTGATGCAGCGGGGAGCCAGTTTTGAAGCAGGACAATTTTAATTCCTTTGTAAGCCAGCAAAATAATCTTTGATTTAATCAAGCATAGTTTTGGTTGGTATTTCATTCATTTCGTTGGGTGGTGGATGTATGTCAACCCTCAGGTATTTGTTGTGATGTACAAGCCTGATTCCAAAAAAGTTAAGACGCTGTGTAAAATATAAATAAACCAGAATGTGATCATTTGCTAATCCCCTTTGACATATATTCAGTGTAAAGACAATATATTTAATGTTTGACCTCATCAGCTTCATTGATTTTTGTAAATATATTGTGAATTTGATACAGCAACATGTTTCAAACAAGTTGGACAGGAGCAGTTTAAGTCTGGGAAAGATGTGGAATGCTCCAAAAACACCTGTTTGGAACATTCCACAGGTAAACAGGTTCAACAGGTAAACATGATTGGGTATGAAAGGCTCAGTCGTTCAAAAGCAAGGATGGAGCGGGGTTCACCACTTTGTGAACACATGATTGTACAAAGGATGTTACTACATGAGCTCAGGAACACCTCTTAAACTGTTGTCAGTAAACACAGTTTGTTTGGAAGTGACTACAATCTGTTTTCACTTGTTTTACACAGCGTCCCAGCTCTTTTGGAATCAGGGTTGTACGTGTGCCTAACATGACTTGTATTTGACTTTTTTTTTTTTGTTCTTCTCTTTCTTCTCTTCATCATCACTTTGTGTCATTGCATCTTTGTATCTCCAGTTTGCTGCAGTTGGTGTTGTCAGGCCCAGTGATGTACTACAACAACATCCACACTCCTCCGCTGGCCTTCAGTCCACACACAGCTCACTCCCCCATCGCCTCACACCCGGCACACCCGGCACACGCCCCGCACACACCTTTAGCCGCTCACCCCTCCGCTCACCCTCAGTACCCCGCTCAGCCTTTCATGACGGGGATGCCGTTCCCCTTCCGACCCAGCCACTAAAAGAATCCTGTTTGCGGATGTGAAGTTGTGCGTTTCTGTGTGTGGATGCTGGCCGTGGGGGTTCGTTGTCTGCTCGTTGTTGTGCATGGATTAATGTGTGAGTGGTGTGTTATGTATTATGTATTATGATGCTGAGAAGCAGATTTGCTTTTGCTAAAAGTCTGTGAGGATAACAGATTTGTCCAATAAAATATTTTTTTACCTCAGTCTTGGTGTTGTTCTTCATGCTGGCCACTTGTGGTCACTGTTGTCCTACTCCCAGAAATACAGTCCATCAGCTTCCAGATGCCACAGATACATATTTCAGGGCTTTAGTTGAATTATTGCAAAGTACAAGATGGCACAGGAACTCTGCTGTAGGCTTTTTTTTATGCTTTATGCAAATTGTCATGCTGTACACTATTTTTACTCTATCAGAACTCTGCATGGGTAGAAACAGAATCATCCATGGTGGAATAAACCAAATTGTGGCACCCAGAAAGAATCTTGCATTTAAATTGGTTAATAAAATGGGAGATACAGAAAATGCTACAGCAGATTTGATCCACGTCAGTGCAGCTACACACACCCCCACAGGGCTACATGACTCACACTGAGCACAAAAGACATAAATATCTAAAGGTAAACCAACGTGGGTCATTATGTAAGCAGAGATGTCAGAGCCAAGCCCAGTGTACATAAGCTTGGCCCCTGTTATTAGACAGATAGCATATCGTTGGTCTGCAGCACACCAAAAAAAGATGTTCAGCCCTCCCCAGGACCCCGGCTGCCTTCACCCAGGATGAGAATTGCATCATCCCCGAGTCAGTGAAGCCTGCCTTTACTTCGTTTAACGCATTGCACAAAGGTTTAGAACAAGCATGAATTAGTAAGGGTAGCTGGTTTTTGGGGATCCTGATGTACACGCACAATGCATGTACATCAGTTTTTTCACCTTACTTCCTCATGATCTAATTTTTACGCATGGTCTGTGTGTGCTGGGAAGGTAATACTCATCTTGATAGATGTCTTTGTTTCCCCCTACACAGTATTGTTGCCATAATTAGCAGTCACTACTTCCTTATCTATTTTTACTAGAAATGTCTCACAACAGTGCAGCTGGAATTTCTTAAAGACATCCTGGAACAACTGTGCAAAGATCAGCTCAGAGCAGCGTCTACATGTCGCAGCATCTTGGATTCCAGCTGTCACTTCACAGTGTTACAATAGGCGCTGTTGAAGGCTGATTGTTCCGTGTTCACGCACTGTAGACTGTAGTGTCTGTGGTCTCCCCCCTGCAGAGCTCATGGGTGGGACGATGATAAGGATATCTGTTCTGGGACAGAAATGCCCGAGTTACTGTTAAGCAGGCGAAGGTGGCAGCAGATAATATTCGAGTGAAAAAGGCCGGATCGAAGATCGAGAGTGTGTGTTCGTACTGAGGAGAGTGTGTGAGGTTTGGTGCTCTAAATCAAACAGGAGCTGTCAGTGGTGGAATGTATGCAGTACATTTAGTCAAGTACTGCTCTTAAGTACAAATCCAAGTTTTACTTCAGTGTTTTCCATACTATGTTACTTTATACTTCTCCTACACTACATCTCTCAGGTAAATAATGTACTTTTTACTCCACTACAGTCCCTGACAGCTTTAGTTACTAGTTTCATGTCAGTTCACAATGTTCACACCTTTCCGGTCTAGTGCATGCATATCCAAATGTGTTGAATATTCATTTGAATGTATCTGATGAAACTGAAGGATTAAGTTTTCCTTTATGAGTTGAGAGAATTCTCCCACTTCTTAAGATAAATAGACAAAAGAGTAGCTGTGAAATGCATTGTCATAAAGCTGAAAACAGCAGCATTACAAACATGTGATTATGTGATTATAGAATATGATGAATTGCTGTAGATTAAACTACGCAACAGGATATAAAGTAGTTAAAATAAGCTCCAGCTTAAACATCAACAGCAGTAAAGTGCAACATGAATACTGCTTTTGCCAACGGGAGCTGTTTGGTGGACTCAAGCTTAATCAGGCCTCCAGATTCTGCACACTGCTTTTTGCTGTCAACCTAATATCTGAAAGTTTTGTGATCATATGTGGCTTTGACAGTGTGAACAAAGCTCACAATACCTCATTTAATCTTCGGCTGTGTCTTGTATGTAATTTTGCCAGCGTGCCATGAGACCAGATGTGCTGGTCAGAACTGGTTTTGTCTGCATGGTTTTAAGTGGGTTACAAGGGGAAATCTTGGTTTGGGTGAGTCCACATCCCTGCAGGTGTGCATTGTGGTTGCGTAGGACTGTCTGAGTCAGCAGCTCCAGAATCATGGTTTCCTGTAGGAAAAAAAAAAAACCTCTCAAGGCTGAACACCAAATCTGATTTACAAAGAACCCCATTTTCGAAGCTAACTGTAGACCAGATGGCTGAACTTTAATACTGTGTCAATCTGAATTGCTCAACGTCAGTCATTAGCCCATGAATAACGGCCCTGCTTGAGCATTTATCAGACGAACGTCACAATGAGGTTTAAAGCTTCCAGTGTGAAACCCTAAAACTGATTCATGCTCAAAATAACACAAAGCAGAAATAGACAAAAATACAGAACTGATTTTCACCAACTCCTTCCCCTCTGTATTGTGCTTCTGCATAACTACAGCACAGGTGTTCAGTGGGCTGTCGTTTTTACACTTCCCGCCATTAATGCAACAACAGGAAACAGCCTGAAAATGACCTGCAGTTTCAGAATGAGCTGAGCATCTACGGATTCAAAAGTGTAAATAAGTATTTGCAAAGACGTTAAAAAGAATCAAAAAAGAGTCTCTTTCACCTTTGTGCATCATGTGGTTGACTGTATGTACGTGAATATGTATACAGTGTAACGTATCATTACAACATAACGGGCGTGTTTTGTCAAGATCCTACAACATAGAACTTTGTCCTTAAAGCTTTTAGGGCCAGCTGTGGTTGTCGCTGATAACCGTCCTCATTTGCTTTTCTCAAACAAAGGATCACTGCCTCTGAGTTTACATCCTGCAGAGCCTGAGCTTATAATTGACTTAATCTTGGAAACAAACAGATCAGAGTGTTAACTGTAAAACAATTTTTAAGTATGATTCAGCAACATTATGGGAAACAGAAGACATTTCTCTCTCATACAGTCCTGAGTGCCTTCATAAGACTTCTCAGTGAGTTTTATTAGCTACAGTACATTTATTATATTATAGCATTATAGCTAATCTCATTTTAGCTTAAGCCTGCAAAATACACACATATTTGTATATATGTGTATGTCCTCTCTCAAAAACTATTTAACTTCTCTGTGTGTTTTTGTGTACTTGTTTGTGGTTCATGGTGTGTTTTTGACAAGGAACAAGAAGGAGTACGCACATGCGAACATGCTAACAGTGATAAGACTAACAAGCATGCACACATTTGCAGAGATTCAGAAAATGTATAAGGATACAGTATGTGAACCATGCGTGTCTGTACAAGATATTGTGCCAAGATGTTTCACTGAGTGACATGTTTGACCTGCTGGTGTCACAGCATGAAATGTCATTACAGTTTATCCTCTGGGGACCCAGAATATGTGTAGCAATTTCACCACAATCTATTGAGTAGTTTTTTCATAAAAATGGCAGCAGTATTCTTCTAGTCTTGTACATAATGTACATATATAGTTGACTTTTGTTTTATATTCTGTGGCCTTTTTTATCTTGATCTTTCTATGCCACTCTTTTGCCTCTCTTTTTATACTTTGCTGGCTATAACACTTTAATTTCCCATACTTTAATGTGGGATTAATAAAGTGTATCTTATGTTATCTTGAAGCTGCCATTGGCCGCCTCTTTCAGGCAGCCAATGACAGGCCCTTCTGCTATCAGTATGTTACCCTTTTGAAAATCTGTGTCGATATGGGAAACAATCAAACAATCGCTGAGCTAGCAACCTACACGCTGTGCTTTGCTGAAAATGGCAAGTTAGCCTAACTGGTCGCTAAAGGTCCAACCAAAAACAAGCTAGCTGCTGTTACCTTTTCCGTTGTGGGGATTTAGCCATTTTAATGCAAGGCCTCACCTCCATTTTTTTACCCTTTACCAGAATGATAAACCTTTCCCCAGCAGCGTGGAGAGACGTCTAGCTATGCGTGGTCACTGAACAGTTGTACAGTAGATCTCAGAGGTGTTAATTAAATTCTACGTGTTAGCACTGAGGTTGTCATTAGTGGTGGTGTTGCACTGGACTGCATCATATCAAAAGGAGTTTCTAATATTCAGCCCCCATCATGTATGCAAATGCGATGGAAACACCTCTCACAATAACACAGTCCAGTAAAAGCCCATCACTCACAGTGAACTTAATAATAAATGTATGCTTGAATTTACGTTTCTTGCAATGTCAACAAAAATTGAACATTATGGGCCTCATGAAGATAGATGTTATGGCAGGACTCTTGTGTTGGACTGCATCATATTATTCAGGTGTGGCATACCTCATAAAGGGGGTGCTGAGTGCATCTCACTCTGAACTACAATGTTGTGTCAGGACAGCATCACAGCAAGCAGGATCCATCCTATTAGCAGCTTTGGAAGAAGTCAGGATGTCAACAGTTAGCAGTTTTGAACTTTTATCTGACGTCTATTCAACAAGCCAGTTGAACAAGTTAGTGCGCTGTTAACATTTAAAAAACAAACAGTTACATTCGTGCTTCTGCTTTGCACTGCACTCACTAGTTAAATGACTATGGAAAAAAAATTCTGGTTTGTGCTATTTGTTAGTAAAATAGGATGTTCTCACATGCAAGAAGGGAACTAAGGTGTTGCATGAGGTGTTTCCTCATCATTTCAGTTTCACAGTGGTTTAGTCTTGCAGCCTCTTGAGGCTGTGTGTGCAGACTCTACACATGCTCCTTGGTGCATTTTTTCAAAAAGTCGAGACATTTCCACTGAAAGTCCAGAACCGCCTCGACATTGCATAACATTATTTCTGAGAAAACATTTCCTCTGCTGTTTTCGCACAGCTGGAATGTTGTTATAGAATCCTGACTGGCAGCTACAGATATTGTGGGAATCTGTTAGCTTGCTCTGCTGCTCACCTCCAACACATTTGCCCCACACTTAACAATTCAACCAAGCAAGACAAGCAAGGGCATTATTACATGTTGTTAACACCAGCATGACACATCAGTGTCAGGTAATGATTGCACAGACAAAAGAGACAATTAGACCTGGTGAAAGTCTCTGCGGTGACTTTACATTCTTGACCTGCGACTGCATGAAACTACAACAACGACTTGCTGTAAAAAATGCGGTTGAACTTTCAGAACTCTAGATTCTTGACCGTGAGATCGCTGTTTCTAAGAGAGGACAGAAATTAATTGCCATCATGTCCACTGGTTTGTTTAACAGGAGATATACAGTGGCTTTGTGAGTCTAGTCTAACCTGTATGTTCTAAAAAACAGTGGACTTGTTGAAGATAGAAAATATAGATCTTCTGCATCATGTCAGCCCCCACTTGAAATGTCAAACCTTTGATGGAAAGTGACCCAAATGTGGGAAAATTATGCTGTGGGAAAATTATTAAAACCTGTGCTCAGACCTCCCCAATGACTGGTTTGCACAAAATACACGTTAGCGGCCAGGCAACAGGCATAAACATGTAATTACTGAAGATACCCAAAAGAGCAATTATAGAGACAGTGACACAGCCTCACTAAGGCTGTTTTGGTTAAATAATCAATAATTAAGAGCAGTGGTAAATAGAGGGCATTGCAAAACCAGCTATAAAAAAATTAAAAGAAGCACCTGTTTACAAAGATTTACTAATAATTTACCACCGGTGGCGACTACTTTGCTTCTGCCCACCATGAACGCCCAATCATAGGGCTGCTGACTCGACAACCATGTCTGTATAAACACAACATCAAGTGTTATGATAACCAAATTATCAATACTGTCTGGATATTAGAAAAAGGAGCCAGACAACTAAACTGGAAAAAAAATCTGTGTCTGACTTAGTCAGCACACTGGTCACCAAACTAAATCCAAACTAAATAGGTCTGCACTTCCTTTCTGGGAGCTGATATTTTCACAGCTGCACCATAAAGAAACACTATTTTGTGGACTGTGTGTGTCTGAAAAGGTAGCAGTCCTGGGCACAAAGGTTTGTTCTTATTTCAAGGTGAGCAGCAGATAGAAGTCGCCAATTTGTCTGTGACACACATGGGGGGGGGGGGGGGGGGGTTCATTCAAGGTGTGTGTGTGTGTGGGGGGGGTCATTCAAGGTGTGTGTGTGTGTGTGTGGTCATTCAAGGTAATCCATGAACACCTAGCATGGCTGTAGAGGCTTTAGAGACCAAATTTAATTAAAGCTGTTAAATAATAGTAAGTGCAATATGTTGTGAAGAGTTATTCAATAGTATAAAACAGAACTACTCAGTAAAAAACAATAACCTGGAACCTGAAAAATGTACACAGGTACTTTCTACTACTGACCGTGACATTACCTCAACTTTATGGTTTATGGTTTCTGTTTATCTGATATGGGGCAGTGTAGTTCTAATTACCCTAAAGCTTTCCTGCTGTAGTATGTTATCTTCTCAAAAATATAATTATCTTACAAAAGCTTTTTTCCCTCATTAAGATCAGTATAAACACTTGTGGTGAGGATATGGCATTTCTATTCATATATAAACCTTACTGCAAACGCACATGTCGCCCTCACTCGCAGGCAGTCAGTTGGGCAGACACGACCTATGATTCGTTTGGCGCGACAGCAAGGCCCTCAATAGGGAAGTGACGTTGTAGCCACGCCTCTTGTAGACTCGTAGCCAATCCCGATAGGTATAACTGCGAGTAGCGTGGTCAAGGGCACCGGCTGATAGAAAGCAGATAGGAAGCAGGACGGAGAGGAACCGCGTGTCAAAGACTGTCACAGAAGAAGTGAGAGAAGGTGAGTTTTCCCCTCACAACGAGCGACTAAGCTGGCAACACTACCTGAAAATGAGGTGATGTTAGAGCTAATTTTACTGAAATGTTTAATGTTCACTAACGTGACTCCAAAGGCTGCTCTGCGGAAGAACGCATGTGCTCACTTTTTTGTAGGGAGTATGTTAATAAATGCCAAATGTATTCCATATTCAGTATAGAAAATTTAATAGATTAAACCTTATGAGTTTAACGCTAACGTTGTCGTGTCTCAGCATGCAGAAGCGAAGGCGCTTACGCCACCTGTCACTTGCGTTAAAGACATGTTTCCGCTGTGCTTCATTATCCGGTGGATGGGAATCACTGCTGTCACGTTGCTCATACAACAAGGGCGCCATAATGAGGAAAGGCTGGAGTCACGTTCGGCCTGAGTGATCTGCTCAGTGCTGCTGATAGCAGCTAGCTTCCGCTGAGTGACCCTTCCTGCTCAGGGGTAACCGTGTCACTAGGTAGACATGACACTGTCCCTGTCCCTGACCTTGACAGGCGGCAATAGGCTGCTGCATCGATAAGTTATCTTTGCTACAGGATTCACAGCCATTACCTCCTGTGTGGACGCCTTCAAATAAAACCTGTTTCCGACATTTAGGTGGAGCTAAAAATCTCTTTGATGTGCAACGTGCCTCTCTGAGACATTATGGTGTCCTATATGGTGGTAGGACAGGAACTAGATTTGGTTATGGATGAGTTGTCCCCAAGGCCATAGTGAGGTGTTAGTCATGACTGAAATATTCAACACGCTGTTCAGACTAGCAGTAGGTGAACTTAATAAGCCTAACTGCTGGCTGCAGCTTTTTTTTTTTTTTTTTCCCTGGAAAGAGCATTTCACCATTGTCTGTCATTGCATTTCAAATCACCCACACAGGGAAGCAGCTATTATTTATTATTCAGTATAGGAGTGTTCAGAGGAGACCTGCTTGCTCTTTTAGAGGTATATTATCATACCCACTAATACAACTCAGCTGTCTGTCATAATTCTAGTGGCTAGATTAGCACTTCACACCTGTGTTTTAATTATTCTTATTTTTTTGTTTTTAATTAATACATCCTTGTGTGTTATTTTAGTGTATGGTTTAAAGGCTTGCCTACACCACAGTGGTGCCACCTGGTGGGCCCCTATATATTAAGGTGGGACCCACTAATGCACAACTGACTGCCTGAACGTGCTTTATAGTTTAAAGAAAAAGATGAATGCTGGCAGCAGGTCATAGTCTCCTCTGCATGAATTGTGACTGTGTTGTTGCTCATGTCTGTTAAATTCTGAATAAACTGTGGTTTTAACAATTCTTGTGCAGACCTCATAAATGGGATTTGCCTGCCGCACTGTTCTGTTTCATTTTCCCATGAGTTAGTTGGAGCTTTTCCCCAATGTGACTCTCACATGATTTGCCACTGCACAATGACTCCTACGCAGCCCTGACCCCTCTCCCCTTCTCCTCTCCTTCTCCCCCTATCGTCTTCTCCTTTTCCCACCATTTTTTTTGTTCGGTTGTGTTGTCAGAAATCTGTAAGATGAGATCAAATTGTTTTTTTTTTTTTTTTGTAGTTGGTGCTGATTAGCAAGGATTTTAGACAGAGGAGAACATGTAGAATGAAACTGCTAAATTCAGAAAATGATCACTTTTAATTCAGATCTGTTTAACTGAGGCTGGGGCTGTGAGCTGCAGCTTGTTTTTATTGTCTGTGTGGGTATACTGTGTTAATGATATGGGGCTTTTGTTCGGTGATGCTCAGAAGAACACTAATTGTAAGATGCCGAAATAATTGTAACGCAAAATATCTGTATGTACATATACAAATAATGTATTATAGCTGTATTTGCAGTTTGTCACTTCTTGAACTTGAACTGTGCATGTTTCCAGTTAAGGTTCAACTACTAGTTAGACCGGATTTTCCCTTAAATGTATGTTATTTAGATCTGTGGCTCCAAGAAGACCTCAAAGCTCTTACTGTAACAAGAGGACTTGTGTGTTATCAGTAAAATCCTGTCATACCATTTTTTTAAAACGTGTCAACAGATTGTACCTGCACGAGCTGAATTGCTTCTGCAATACCACATTAGTAGGTAGTTTATCTTGTGCTGCAATCCCTGAATCTACACATGAAGACAAGCAAGGTATTAACGGCCTGACCTTTTGCTGGTTGCAGAGCCCCTCAGACAAATAGGCGAGGTCTTCACCGTAATGATAGTTATTATGTTATCATTGCTATGGCAGGTGTATGTAAGGTTGCACTGACTAGTAATAATTCTGTAATATTTTGTTGTTGAAGGGATCACTGATGAATGATCATAACTGCAGCGTAATATATGACCACATTTGCTTGCGCACTAACAGTGGAGTATTATGCACATGTCCATGCTCGTCCTGTTGGTTCAATTAAGTGAATTCAGTGAATGAGTGTGATTGATTCAGTTATTGTTTGAGGGAAGGGCATTTTCACATCCAACTTCTTTGCCCCCTCTCAGTGACCCTCATCTGAGTTCACAATAGTGCTGTTGTGATGTTAGAACAAAAGTCTTCTTTCCACATTTTCAGTAACCTATTTATGAAGCAATAGTTCCTTTTTTTTTTTTTCTTCAAAGGCATTTCTTCAGTTACTAAGAACACGATGAGGAAGCTTCTTTTGCAGCATGCTGGAAATCAGTGGAATTCACCTGCTGGCAGCGATATTTAGTCTGTTGGCAGGGCAGCAAAAAAAGTCCCATTTTTTGCTGTGTTTCAGTTTTTCTTTGATTCAGCCTGAATTATTTTAGGAAAAAATGTCCTGATACCAGGTGACCACTGGTAGGCCGTTCCACACCTTTTCTTTTTTTGGCCTCAACTACAAGCGCTCAGTGTGCAGATGAACTCTGCCCAACATCGTTAAACCTTCAGGGACTCATTTACCATCACTGTCGAACGGGTCATGCCTGTGAGTGTAGTTTCCAGAAGGGCGTGACTCAAGTTGGCTTTTGCTATCTCTTGCACACATGTGTCTAAGAAGTCTTAGATGGAGATACGAGTCTTCATGATTAATCATGATTCAGAGACTGCAAGTGTAGGCCTACACGGACATGAAGCACATGCTATCACATCTTTGTGGAGTTGCTAGTGTTAAAAGATGATTGTGTTTGTTGTGTATGTGCCTGTAGCTTGATTTGTGTCCTGTTTCATATCGCTAATATCCATAGGTCTTTCAACTGCAAGAGTAGCTAATCTGATTAAAGTATTAAGGCCCGGTATGTTTGGTATGTAAGATTATAGGCATAGCTCTGCCCACCTTAGTGAGCAATTAGCTTTACAGAGCAGCTAAGCCTGGTCTGATTCCTTTTTTGAAGTCTGTATTATTTAGGTTGTGTTAGCAAAGCGACCTATGAGAAAGAAAAATGTGACACGACTCTTTTGGGTTTTTTTTACGTGGGGACCTTTATGTCTAATGTGCTGTGTTTTTAGTGGGGCTGTATAACTCCTCCAGGTTATAGAAGTCAAGGGAGTTCTGGGGCAATCTGAGGTCAAGCCATGTTCTAAAGTTAGCTGTACTCATAATGACTGGAATAACCAAAGTGTTTCCTGAGTGAAGCTATTGTGTGGCCAAGTTCCAACATGTCTGTGCCCTCATTTGCTTTATTGAAATACACTTTGAGTCCAAGGTTAGGCTTTTTATCCATGCTGTCTTGGAGGCATGCTGTGGAGTGTAGCAAGGCTGTGCTTTGGCCCTGCAAATTAGGACAGGCTTGCCCGCCTGCCTGATCGTTTGTGTCCTCTTGGCATTTGCCCACACAAGCTCTCCTCACGCAGTGTCCAGTTTGGGATCTCCCTCCAGTGGAGCTTATAAATTGGCCTGTAGGGGTCATTAGGAGCTTTTCTCCGCTGTCGAGCCGCACAGCACACATCATAGTCACTCCAGGCAACCAAAGTGTCTTTTTGTCTCTTACTTTTTCATGACTTTGTTTAAACTGAACAGGCAGTTACAGAATACACTGAACAGATGGTGCATAAATAAAGCGAGCTAAATTTGAGCATGTTTTGGAGTGTGTGGTTTGTGATTGAGCCTACTGTCAACAAAGCAGTGTTTTATTCAGTCCAAAGTGCGCTCAGTGTGGTAATAGTTTAACCCCTCAGGCCATATACTTCTCACATACAAGTTGATTAAGAGCTGTTGGATTAACTCAAGTTTTGCAGGGTTGCTTGAGAATTTGTGGTCTGTTTGGTTCTTCTCTGAAGGTCAGACGGGGCTCGAGAGGTCATTGGGGCTCGAGAGGTCATTGGGGCTCTGTCAGTCAAATCATTGTGTCTGCTCACTAGAACTGGGATTAGGGCTGGTTAAGAGTTGCTTTGCTTGAGTCCTAACAGGTTAATTGGTTGGTTTAAGATGGAACTAAGTGGAATACTGATAGCTTTTCATGGACTCCCCTTTGTTCAAAGATTTCACATATAGTCATATAGTCACCTATGAAAGTAGTTTGCTAATGCTTTGAATGTGTAGGCCTCCATGGGTTTGCACCTTTTTGGTGAAAATGGTTGCTGTTGGCAGGAGTTTGGAAATCTTAGGTTGTTATGCAGCAGGCACTGGTATCTCCAGTCCAATGCATATCCAAGAATGCATTTCAGAAATTTGAGTCGCTCCATGTGAACAAAGTCCACTGTAACCAAGATGCAGAGACAAGACATAAAGGCACAGTTCCCTGACATGGTTATCTGGCCTTTTGTTGTCTATGATGATGCCCTGTCACCTAGTAGACAGCCCCATTTGTGTTTTTTTATTTGCATTGTTCAGTGTGTATTGTTGTAAAAACATAGTGTACCTTTGTACTACTTCTGTTGTTAATCTGCTTTGTATGAGCTGCATTCTAGTGAACAAGGAAGTGATGCCACTTTTGTTTAACATTGTTATTCATTGGGTAACTTCCCAATGGGGCATTAATGTTAATGCAGTAGAATCGTCAGCTGTGTTGTTTTTACAGATCTGTGACTTAACAAGTGCATTTGCAGTGAAGAGGAGCTCAGCTTTTAACATGCTAATACTTGTCATGAAATCCAGTTATTCTCTCCAGAACATGTGTTCTTCTATGAATTGTTATACTTTATTGCAAAAGGGTGTGTTTTAAGTGTGATAAGCCAATCTTTTTGAGACTTCTTGACCACTGTGGTCACACACACTGCTACTACTAAACCACAGCTAAATCCTGTTTCTCACTGATGCAGTAAGTTTAAAATAATATTTGCATTGTCTTTGACTACCTTAGGTGTTTAGGCTTTGTAGTCAGTTGAATTCACATAAATTGACTGTTGTTTCTCAAAGGCAATCCTTAGCCAGCATTCAAAAATAGCAGTAGAAGGCCATGAGGAGCCTGTGCAGTGTCCAAGTGTCAAATATCAGTGAATCAATAGAAAATTCACTGAGTGGTCAGAAATTCTATACTGTAACATCATTTCTCTCATAGCTTCATTTGCATTTTATAATAGAAATCTTCTGATGTGTGTATGATAATAGTATAAGAACTGTGCAGACGTGTGATACATGAAAGCAGAATACTATTATTATCAAATGTGTGTTTTATGAGAAATGTGTTAAGAGATACAGGACCCGGACACCTTGCAGAGCCGGCCTGTCTTCGAGGACGAGCACATGCATGCCTCCTCTCTCACTGGTAGTGCATTACAGTATGAAAGAAAATATACAGAAGAGTTGCATTTCAGGTCTTGTTCCTCTTAAACTGGAAACTTGCTTTGTTTGGCTTGCCTTGTGAATCAAAGCTAGTGGGAAGCTAGTTATTCTGTTATTGTATTCTTCTGGCAATGGAGTCACATGGAGGCATGGAATCTGTGTTGACCTGTCCTGGACACTGGTCTTTTGTACCAAGAAACAGTGCTGCCTTTCTAGTTAGCAGCACAGGAAACCCCATGGATGTTTGGACAAGAGGTGGGACGTGTTCTTTGGACACCCCATTATTTCCAGAAGTGAAACAGTAACACACTATACCCACTGTACAGAAATGAGACCTTAAAGTGCCTAAAACTGCACCTAAAATCCACACTCTGACCATAAGACACTCATCCCGTTGTGACTGGAAAGGTGGGTGTTTAAAAAGTGTTTTATTTATAGCCACCAAGTCTGCTGGGATGATTGTTTCCTATTCAAGACAGAGTGTGGGTGGATTGTCAATTTGAAAAGCAAACCATGGTAAAGATGACGATAACCATCAATCTCTATACATGATGTGTCACTAATAGACATTCCTTGTTTGTTTCTCTTTTTAGAGTCCTTTTCAAGCAGCAAGCAGCAATGGACCAGGCAAGGTCAACAATATCCAAAATTGTGAGTATTGTAACTAGGATTACAACCTAAGTCCTAAAATAACAAACTTTGCTGTAATGAGTTATCCTCCCCTTATTACCGCTTCAGAAATGAGTGTTATTGGAACTGCCCGTGTTCCGTAATTGAATGTTTTTTCTTTTCATCTTGGGGAACAAACACTTATTATTTTGCATGTCATCACCACCACGCTGAATGATTATTAGGCACACAGTATTTTCAGTGCAGTTATAGTTGCATATAATTTAAGTGTGGTAAGTTAATCTTTAGTAAGATAAGGGATTATTATCACTGCAAGGGACAAAACCACATCACCTTCAAAAAAGGCATACTTTTAGAGTTTATACATTAATACTGGTTATTGTTATTAAATATTTAATGCTGTCTAAAAATTCATCATTCAAGTTAATTCAATCGGTTTTGACCATTTTGAACTAAAATCTGTTTTATTCTTATCTTGGATGATTGGAAACCTGTTTTATCAATGACTTGCATTTTATGAAAGCCAAGTATTGTTGCAAGAGAAAGTTACTTTTCATACACCCACTGGTTAACCTTTAAGGCATACAATGGCGCATAAAGAAAAACAACACAATCTCACCTGCCAATATAAATGGAAATGTCCCTTTAATAAGTTACATGCTAGCCAGAAGAACAAAGCAACTCATGGAAGAGGAAATGGGGGTTTCCACAACCTTGCAACCCAAAAAGATGGTCTTATAATGATCAATTAAGTAACAAAGAATTTATTAACACTGGTAAAGTAATTAGCTGCAACATATTCAGTAAGTGTGGCTTATTTAAAAGTGCTACCAAAACTGTATTGCCAAACATTTAGAAATCAACTTTTATACATTTATATCCATAATTCTTAATTTTGTGTCACCTCCAGCAAGTAAGAACTGTACAAAACACTACAAAAAAGCTTATGTTCTGCAATCATAGGTTCTAAAAAATATATGTTCTTAAGCAAATGACAAAACCTATTTTCTCTTCATACCTGCATTGTTCTGTCATTGCAGTTCAATGGGGAGCCGCACTCCTACACACGATTCAACTTGACCCAGAACATGGAGGGCGACAGCAGCCAGGTGGAGATGAAGCTGTCGTCCGACATGGATGAGGAAGTTGGGGGAAATGGCGTGGGAGACCACCTCAATCACAACTCCAACCGCAAACCTTACGTGACTCAAAAGCTTAGCCGCACCCCCAAGAACCTCTGCTTCATGGCAGCCGCCACCCTTCTCATCTTCATCATTGGTAAGAGGGGGCTGTTGAATGCAGTAGCTGGCTTTCGATAAAGTTTGGATCACTCTAGAATAACTTGCCGAGATCCTCACAGATCCGTCTTAGAACCACTACTTTTTAATATACTGGTTGTCTTATCAGGACACAACAAATACTGATGGCACTCAGCTTAATGTGGCTCTGTCTCCTGATGACAAAGATGCATTTAAATACAAGTGACTGAATGTCACAAGGTGCTTTACAGCTCAACCAGGATAAAAGTGAAATATTAGTTCCAACTCTGAAAAGACTGAAAAGAAAGAGAAACTTAAAGCCCCAGGACTTTCTACTAGCCAACATGGCAGAAAGCCGGGTGTATCTTCGGCTCTTAACTTAAAGGCTCATGTGGGGAATTGTCACCAGTTCTGCTTTTTATCACGTGTAAACCATAGCTCAGTTGTGACCTTGTCTCTTAGGGTTTCCTAATCTTGCAGTCAGGCTTTGAATGTGATAGTTGATGCAATAAAATGTGATTTAGTGGATTTGAAGTTTCTCGGGTGGAATGAGGTATGCATTCTGTACAGTACTGTCGTACTCACTTGGTGGCATAGCATTTCAAAATGCAGACTGTGTGCTTCAGGCGGTAATTTGATACCTTTAGTCCGTCCTTGGCTGTTTACCCTCTGTCTCTCTGTTAGTGCAATTATTCCTCTCTGTCTCTGGCTGTTTCTCATGTGACACCACTGCTTCCTTTAAGGGTACTTGATTGGCTATCTGGTTCATCGGAAGAAAGACATGGCTCCAAGCGCAGTCTCCATGCTCCCTTTTGAAGATCCTGTCCCCCACGAGACAGGTGCTGCCCCCCTCATGGACTGGGACGATGTGAAAAAGCTCCTCGCTCAAAAACTCAGTCCAAACAAATTTGACTCTGTCTTCAGGTAAATATAAACCCTGCACACTCCCTCTAGAATCTGATGCGAGGGAGTCGACTTATTTCCAAAATGACTTTTCTTGGAAAATGTATTTATTTGTGTTTTCTTGTTTCTTTCCTCCTCATCTTTTATTTCCCTCTGTTCTAGTGAGTTTTCCAGTTCCAACCACCGGGCCGGTTCTCCAGGTGATGAGGATTTGGGGAACCAGGTACTCAGCAAGTTTAAAGAGTACGGCATGAACACCTGGACTGATGAGCACTTTGTTAAGGTTCAGGACCCCCCAGTTTCTGGCTTCAACAAATTTGTTTTCAATGGCGTTGAGGAGCGTCCAACTGGATTCCTGTCCTACAGTGCCAATGGAACAGTAAAGGTAATGTACAAGCTAAAATAAGTAGAGAACTTATTTACTGTTTTTTTTAAGAAGAGAAAATTCACTTTATTTATTTTGGTCCAGGGTGCTGTCTTGTATGCACATTATGGACTGGAAGATGAATTCATTATGCTGCGGGACAAGGGCATCAACATGAGCGGCAGAGTCATTCTGGTCCGAGCTGGTCGAATCCCCTTTGCTGAGAAGGTGGGCGCTTGTAATAAGAATTACAGTATACCTTTTGTTAGTGACAGGAATAATTGACCCCGTGACCCGACCCTGGATAAGAGGTTGAAGATGAGGATGAGGAGGAATAATTGATAAAATGCAGCTCATGTTTCTTTTTCCATTTCCTTCTCCCCTCCCTCTTTTTCTTACAGGTAGCCAATGCTGCCAAAATGAGTGCCTCTGCTGTGCTGATCTACCCAGACCCTGATGATTACTCTTTTGGAGACACCACTCAGCTCTTTGGACATGTGAGTGTGGACTATTTAGAAGCATAATGCTTGCGGATGCAGCCCACTGGAGAAATGTCCATATTTAGTGATGATATGAAATACATCAAACAACTTTAAAGGAGCCTAAAGGTAGAGTTTTGGACCACTATTGATGACTGGTTCCCTGTTTTGTTTCTCATTGACTAGCCTGACTGGGAGCATGAGCGGAGCATAAAGAATTCCACATGAGTCTATTCGTGGTAATGCAGAAATGTAGCAGTGTACCAGCAAAAAATCAGACAAAAGGTTGTTGTTGTAAACATGGAAGTAGAAACGATGCGGGTCTCCAAATATGTATATAAAAAAAACAAATCACAAAATAGATGTATTGTTAACGCTGCATGTAAAACATAACTAAGAGGAAGCACCTGCATCGCTGCTGCAGTGAATTTCATCTGGGTGGTTTGCATCAGTACTTCTGCCATCGTTCTTGGAGAACAATTAACAATTGGAAACACTACAGGATACTTTCAATATAAACAAATAAATGACAATTTGTCAAAAATGAAGCATGCCATTAATGGTAAGCCACACTAATACTTCAGCATGAGTATTTGATTTCTAATAAGAGCAACCTTCAGTTTAAGAATGTCGAAGTCAAATCGTCTGTCGGGCTTTTTCACTTCATTTTCTTAATTTCAAATTTAGGAGCTCCAGGCTGCTGGGATGAAACACATAGCTGCTCTGCAAACTTGGTAAAACGTCTGTCTGTTTCCCACAGGTCCACCTGGGTTCAGGGGATCCCTACACCCCAGGCTTCCCCTCCTTCAACCACACCCAGTTTCCACCCGTCCAGTCTTCAGGCCTGCCAAACATCTTGGCTCAGACGATCACAGCACGCATGGCTGCCAACATACTCAAGTGAGGCTCGCGTTCACGAGCTCAAACAAGAAAAAAAGAAAGATCGTAAATCAAATATTCCTCTTGCACTCTCCAGTAGTGTACAAAGCATGAATGTTTACTGTGCTTCCCACAGCAAGCTTGGGGGCCAGAATGTGCCGCAAGGATGGCGAGGCATCAACAAACTGGGAGAGGAGAGCAATGTAATTACTGTGGAAGTCAACAACGTTCTCACTGAGAAGAAAATAAATAACGTCTTCGCGGTCATCAAAGGCTTTGTGGACGCAGGTACAATGAGACGTTTATTTTACGAGAGGCACGCTGTGATTCAGTGTAGCGGAACGAATGTCCTCTCATTGTCCTTTTGTGAATTTTAGACCGGTATGTGGTTATCGGTGCTCAGAGGGACGCTTGGGGTCCAGGTTTTGCCACGTCAACCGTCGGCACCAGCGTCCTCGTTGAGCTGGCACGCTCCATCTCTGACATGGTGAAGAATGGTGAGTCTCAGGCAGCAGCTGATGTTTGGTTTTCAAAGTGGAACATTGCCACATTTTGAGTGAAATAATACTGATGTCAGGTGAAGACAGCAGCCACAGGAAATGCTTCGGCAGAATCTGAGCATTTTCGTTTTAGCCAGGGCGCTGCGCTTTTTGCTAACGTGCCTTTTCTTATTCCCTCGACAGACGGATTCAAGCCAAGGAGAAGCATCGTGTTTGCTAGCTGGAGTGCTGGAGAATACGGGAGTGTTGGCGCCACCGAGTGGTTGGAGGTGAGAATTACACAATGAAGGTTTCCCAGCTGCATTTTTCTTGATCAGCAGCTTTTATGCAATCATAAGTCAGTTTGGTGTTCTTCTTTTCTTTAATTTTCTTCATGAGAAATTGAATTTTGTTTGTTTATCCAGGGCTATCTCTCTTCTCTGAACATGAAAGCTTTCTCCTACATTAACTTGGATGGAGTTGTTGCAGGTACCTACCTTAAGTTTCTTGCTAAACTTTTGATTAAATATTTAATGCCTTCCTATACCTACAATATGACGCTACATGCGACTTTCAGGAGGACTGAATAGAAATCTTCTTTTCCAGGTCGGAATGGATTTAAAGTAGCAGCCAGTCCCTTGATGCACAGCCTGATCGAGAGCTCTCTGAACGAGGTGAATCCACAGTTCAAGCACATTGAATACAAGCCTGCAGCGTGGACATTAGTTATATACTGCTGTCGAGTTGTTTTGTTTGTGGAGGTCAAATAAAATTGTCTTCTCCTCAGGTGAACTCTCCAAACAAGGCTGGGTCTCTCTTTTCGCAGTTTGCACGGGGCAACTGGGAAGCAAATGTGTAAGTGTGACCAGGCTGCTGGTGCAGTCACATCCCGTGTGTAGTCAGTGTTTACACATCACCATGACCGCCACAGCTGGGATGTGTGGGATAGCTGTCATTCTCACGTTTGGCAAATGCTCACTATCTAATCTTTTTCCAAACATTTAGCGACATTGAGAGAAAGCACGGCTGAAGCGTCATCTTACGTCTGTTTATTTTCCAGGTTGGAGCCTCTGAAAGTAGATAATGCTGCGTATCCCTTCCTGGCCTTTTCTGGCATTCCCTCAGTCTCCTTCAGATTCACTGGCAGTTCAGTAAGTCAAAATGCAATATCCATGACGACTTTGTACACAGCCATTGTAGTAAAGTTTGTATCTTTTGCCAACTGCTAACACATCTTGGTTTCCCCTCTCAGGAGTACTCGTATTTTGGTACAATGCTGGACACCCGGGAGAAACTGAATGCGGCCACATCCAATCAGGTTTCTCAGCTGGCTGAAATAGCGACCCGGTTTGCAGGTCACATGGTGCTGAGGCTGGTCCATGATCACCTGCTGCGGATGGACGTGATGAAGTACGATAAGATCATACGGACTCACGTGGGTCAGATCAATGGGAAAGTGAAAGACATTCGGAGGGTGAGTTTGTGTTTTCTTGCTGACTCAGCTGTTGGAGGGTCGTTGCCTCAGAGTCTGTGTTTTCATGGCATGTCTGTGTGCATAGAGATAAAGGATTCCCCTTTGAACTTGGAGCTTTGTAAACTAACCAGCTCACCTGTTTTAATGCCCTTGAAATGGTTTTAGCACTGTTTTTTTTGTCTGATTGCTGCTTTGATTATGCAGCCCAGACGATGGACATGCCATCAGCTGTTTATTCAGAATGAAAATGATGTGCTTCCAGCTGCAGCCCCAGCTGTTTCCCAAGGCGCTGACCGTGCAGTGGTTGATCCTGGCCTCCGGCTCGTACAGCCGCGCCTCCCGCAGCCTGGTGCTAGACATCCAGAACAGCAACCTGGATGACATCGAGATGTGCCGCATCATTAATGACCGCATCATGGGGGTAAGACCTCATCTATTAGACGAGTGCAAAAACAATATTATTGGCGCATATTCCGTGGTTATGCACGCCTGTTCAGTCTTTAACATGACTGAATTGGTTTGAAGTGGGTTGGGCTATTGGGAAAAGGTGTCCCATATTTCATTATACAGAATTTAGCAACTTTTGATTCAAAATGTGATGACATTTGTGAGGTTGTTCGCTCATGTTTCTGTCAGTTAAATCTGATTAAACCACACCGACACAGATCTGCTGAAGCAGTGTCTTTCATCACCACGTGTTTCTCTGTTTCTGTAGGTGGAAAGGAACTTCCTGTCACCCTATGTGTCGCCCAGAGAGAGTCCTTTCCGCCACATCCTGCTGGGCTCCGGCCCTTACACCGTCAAGGCTCTGTCCAACCACCTCGACTCCTTCAGGGCTGAGAAGCCCGAGGCGGACGCTGACCTGTTCCACAACCAGTTCGCCCTGGCAACCTGGACCATTCAGGGCTGCGCCAACTCACTAGCGGGGGACATCTGGTCTTTGGATAATGAAATCTAAAAAGTAACCCCCCCCCCCCCATGTTCATGGTTTGGCCCTCTTATCACATCTGGCAGTGTGGAAACCAGTAGGCTGAGATAATTTACCATGAACAGTCAATGTATCCCAGTGTCACAGCATCGCCTCCAATCAATCATTTTCAGCATTTCAGTCATTAGTTCCCTCATCTCTATTCTTTCTGAAATTCTCCATGAAGCCAAAACATTCATGATAAAATGTACTTAAGCCTTCCGCCTTAACAAAAACACTGTTTAGAAGGTCATTCTCATATTTCTCCCCGCTTTGGAAAGGAAAAGAATTTCATCGTTTTAGCATGTGGTGCTTAAATATCACATTTTGAATACTTTGGTGCTAGCAGTGACTACCTTCAATTGGTGTTTCCCTTACGAATGAGTTGAATGTAGTGAAAGTGATGCTTTTTTTCAGCACAGTATCAGGTCATGATCACAGGAAACGCTGTGTTCGCCAGCTCAGAGATTCCTAAAACACAAACGGGGCAGTATGATGTAATAAGCTAATGACTTTCCATTTCTTGACCGTAATTACTGCAAATCAAAACTGCTGGTGTTTCCACTGCTGCTGGAGCCTCGCATTCAAACCTGAGCTGGTTTATGTTGGTAGCTATACTTTCATACTGTGCTGAAATCTGCTCCACTCATTGTCAGAGATTCAGATGTTGCTGAAAAGGACAGAAGATTAACAAACAACAACAACACAGCCCTTGTGCTGCACAGATCGCACCTACAGGTGGATTTTGGGCAATCAGCTGTCGTTACCTCGCACCATTTAAACTGCCTTAATCTTTAAAGAAAAGTCCTAATTACACGCAACAATAAAATGCAAACATTTGAATTGGTTAATTATCTGAATCGTCCGCATCCTGACATGAGAGCAAATCTGAGCAAGGCTTTCAAAAACCAAGGGAGAAGGTCTCTAATCATGTCGCACTGAAACAAACCGTATGTCTATTTATTGTGTTATTTATTTATCAGTGGCAGGGTTCACTATAAATAGTTTTTTAATTGCCTTTTATAAAAAAACATTGTATAATTATCGGGAGCAGTGCCTTCCATAATTATGACAGTTATACTGTCGAATTGACAAAAGCAGCATCTGCTAAAAAGAAGTGTGCATGCTGACCGACGGCCAGGACTGAACAAACCGCGACCAGGCGAACCACACAACTCTGAGGTCATAGGTTTTTTTTCTACTTAACTGACACTGGATTGGTCGACCAGCTCACATACAACACCTTGGAAAATACTTACTGAACACATCTGGCTGCCTGTCAGTACCGGTCCCTTGGTCCATGCACACCTCTCGTCCTGACGACATTATCGGGAGCAGTGTCTTCCATAATGTGAAAAAAGAAGAAGGTAGTTTTTGCCTACCAGTGTGTGTCCGTATCGGAGGCAGTGCCCTCCATATTTCACTGTAGGGGTGGTTTTTATTATCGGGGACAGTGATTCCCATAATGTGTATATATACAGTACATTGCTACCATGCACATGTTGTCTGCATCTTTAGAACTGCTCTGTGGTTTTTCCATGCTGATGCACTCTGTAGTTTCCTCTCAGGCCTGCAGCTTCTGTCCACAGATCTCTAAGATACTGATGACTTTTACAAACCTGATTCCAAGAAAGTGACATATACTCAACCGAGTTATCCTGAATGCTCCAAAAACGCCTGTTTGGAACATTCCACAGGTAAACGGGTTCATTGGTAACAGCTGATAGTGTCATGAAGGGGCGTCCTGGAAAGGCTCAGTCGTTCACAAGCAAGGATGGAGAGAGGTTCACCACTTTGTGAACACATGATTGGATAAAAGAGATTACTACGTAAAAGTAAGCTCAGTTTGTTTGCAAATGATTGAGTTCTGTTTCTTATCTGCAGCCCAACTTTTTTGGAATCAGGGTTGTAACAGCTCTTCTGGAAACACGTCTCCTCTTCCTCCTCAGTGAGGCAAAGAAGCTGCAGGTCTTGAACTTTCTTTGGTGAGCTGTTCGTCTCATTTTAATCAAACGCTGGTAATGTGTCGTCTTCGGGCCTCATATGGAAATGATACAGAAGGTCTTTTGCTTTAAAGGAAAAACGTTACAAACCTGTGGGGGACCTCTGGTTACACCAGGGTGGTCCAGTGTTTTCCAGCAAAGATCATCACTCTGCAAAATGGGTTTTTGTTTCGTTCAGTGCTTTCTATTTTGTGTTCATTCATTCTTTTTTTTAAGAGATTTCCTTGTGCCTTTCTTGTTTCATTATAGAGCTGAGTTCCTGCATACAGTACAGTACTTAAAGAAGTTTTGGAGGATGTATATTTGTTTCGTTTTAGTTTTAACATTTCTGTATTTCTTTTTGATCCTGTTGTCTGCTAGAATGAAAGGTTACTGGTTTAAAAGCCCGTTATGGTACAACACCTTTTAGATAAAGTTACTGGAGAATTGTAAAAAGTGAAAGGACAAAATCAATATGAAGGGGATTTAAAATTACACAGTGAATGTTAAAGTAGTTGACGTGGTCCTCCTTTAGCTAATCTAAGTCTGGTCACTCACTCTTTTCATTTGTTTTAATCATGAATAACCACCAACCAAGTCTGAGTGATGAAACTGATCTGCTGGCCTGTAATGAGGAACGTGCTGGTGGTTGTGTTTTTAATATTGCCATCTTGCTGTGAGCAGATGTAAGAATTGGTCTTCAGAATTGCTCTTTGCTGAGCTTTCAAGAGTCCGACAACGTGGATGAAGAATGTGCTTGGAAATTGTTAAAATAACAAAGCTTTTCTTTTCTCAAACTGTACACAAGTTTGCTTAGCTTTATGTTTTCGTTGCTGCAATAAACAATCACATCACAACCGCTGAGTCCTGATGATTGTTTGTTCACACTAAATCGACCTCAAGCTTTAGTCTGTTAGTTACATGAACGGCTGTGAAAATGAAAGGTTTATTCAGAAAATCATCCCAGTAATTTAGCAACGCACATCCTGGCACTGTCTACATTAAAATCCACATTTTTACTTACGAACAACCGAACAATTCCCTGTTAGAATTGCATTGAATAGAGATCATCAAAGCAAAAAAAACAAACAAACAAAAACAGTTCTGAGCTCCATTGCTTATACAACATCCATTATTTTAGATGAACATCTGCATTAAATTGGCTTATATAAGCAGCTCAGTCCACCTGTGACTTAACCTGCATGTCTGTGCTTTGCTGTGCAGAGTTTGACACCAAATGTTTGTCTCACCTTCATCTGCTGAAGGAGGAGCGTTTCTCTGTGCTCGCCTGAAATCTTACTTTAATACATGTGCGGGCAGTTTTGAAGCCCATCATAGTTCAATATGCAACTGGCATAAGTGTGAGGAAGAGACAGAGTAAGAATGGACATTTCAGTGAAGTAGACATGTTGTGCACCTTTGAAATGAAACATATTTGAATATTCACACATTTCTGGACTTTTTGATGAGGAAGGAGTAGATGTAATTTTAAGAAATCATACACTCCAATTTCTTACTGTACAGTATGAGAGTATTTCTATGAGTTTTAAAACATGTCTGGAGGGAATCTCTAATATTTCTTCCTGCTCTTCACTGGTGACACCTGTCCAACCAGTGCAGACCCCTTCATTGAAGGCCCTGAAAGCAGTCTGGAGAAAAATAGTTGTTTTGACAAGCTTTGACCAGATGATGGAGACAAAGTAAACTATCTGTTTTATGAGCCTTTAAACTTTCCCAACTATTAAATTTAGTCTCTCGCTCAATTATGGTTATTTATGAAGTGAAGCTTTGCATTTGAATAGGAGGCTCCCAAACCTTTTCCTGTCAAAACTCTGAAAGGGTTTTTGTGTGGGGAATTATTTACCATATAATCCCATCACTTGTACTTCATCTTAAATTGGAAAACCATCAATAACTTAACTAAATTTGTCAGAAACAGACAAGACAGGAAACTCAAAAAACCCAGTGATTTTAAATGACATCTGTGAGCACGTCATAAACCAAAGCACTGAACTTGTTTGTAGAGGCAGAAGTCACCATGTGTCGTAATATTGTGGCATGTTCCTTTAAGAGTGGGCTGACAGCCTGAATGTGTACCAGAGATATGAGAAAAATAAAGAGCTCTCACTGCGCTGCTGATTCCTGCAGCGAAACAACAACACGAGGAGCGGTGGAAGAAATGCAGACCACAGTCTGTCTTTGCTAGAAATAACACAGCTGGGACATATTTAAATGTTAACAGCTGAAACACTCAGTCGCCAGTTCATCTCAGGACTAAGACAGACAAGCAAACGCTCTCACTGCAATGAAACCAGCAAGGAAATGCACATGAACAATTGAGCACCACGTAAAATCTGCAAAGAAATCTGAATGATGATGCCTCTTGTGGTGTGACAAGAAGAAATATGTGACGACAGTGTGTCACACTAACCGGATGTGGCACAAAACTGCATTTGTGTTACTTAAACTTTTACTGTTTTTACCTACAGGCTAATAAATCAGTGAATTGGCACAATGATGCTTACCCAGCTTTAACTTTGACTGTGAAAATGTGTATATGATAATTTTTTATATTTTTTTGAAATAAAAATAAATAAAATAAAATAAAACCAGCAATTCACTCTTGTAATAAAGTACAAAAAATAAGAAAAAAAAAAAAAACCCTCTGAACATTATGAACATATGTCATACTGGTTCCTGAGGAAAAAATAAAATTAAAAACAAAAATAAAATTAAATAAATAAATAAATAAATAAAAGGGCTGGCTAACTAACTAACTAACTAACTAACTAACTAACTACCTAACTAACTAACTAACTAACTAACTAACTAACTAACTAACTAACTAACTAACTAACTAACTCTGTATTAACTACATTTGCAGACAGGAAAAAGCGCACAAACAGGAGCCTGCTTGTTGTCCCTGGAGTGATCCCTCTCACTCACACACACATAGACGATCTTCGTGCCGTACAAAGACAGCAAAGAACTGACGCCAGCAGCCACACGACTCAAACAGGACTGTGTTTTCTGCCAGGGCTCGTGTGTGCGCTCGCGAACCATTCAACGCAGACTGCTGCAGACTGAGCTCGAGCTCATTCAGACCCGTGAAGCGGTCCAGATGTCGGGACTTGTGCACTTGTAGCCGGTTTGTTGGAGTGTCAAAACACACCGGAACAGGAGGTGACAGCAAGTGACAGCAGCTGAGATTGACAGGTAGGCGCACTCACCGGAGACACGTTTGGGACACACAGCAAACATAATGAGACTTTTATCATTTCCGTTTCAGTGTTAGCTGTGCACTTCAAAGATAGCATTAGCTAGGACAGAACATGCTAATTTGTAGTTTACACACTTGTCACAGTCGTTTAGTGTAACTAATGCTGACAAACAAGCTGGTTATATCGGGCAGGTTGTGCAGTTTGCTCGGTGTGCGGCATTCCGGTGAACCCTCTGCGGGTAAAGTTTTGGCGCACATTTGCCACAAAACTCAAAATTTTAGAAGTTGTATTTATTTTTTTATTCATTCTTTTGTGATGTAATTGCGCGGGACAGCCCGAGGTGGCTTCATGGGTACACTTACCGAGGACACAGATAAGATCATAAGAAGGTAACGAATGGATGCTTGAAAATAAATAAATAAATAAATAAATAAATAAATAAATAAATAAATAAATGACGACAAAATGAATCTGAGAATTAATTTTTAGTTTTCGTTTATCAGACTGAAAGTTACATTTTATTTAAAATAAATAACTTAAATAGCTTAGTAGTATGCTTGTAGTAGTAATCAGCAGCTATTTTGATTTGAATCCGTTTGAGTAATTATTTAAGTAAGAAAAAAACAACAACAGATTTTTCTGCTTCCAGCTACCTCAATGTGAATATCTTCTGCCTTCATCCCTCCTCTATGACAGTAAACTGAATATCTTTGAGTTGTGGACAAAAAAGACATTTGAAGAAGTCATTTTGGCCTTTGGGAAACACTGATTGGCATTTTTCACCATTTTCTGATAGATTAGGTAGATTAGACAACTAATTGATTAGTCAGGAATATATTTGACAGATGAATGAAAATGACTGTTATTTGCAGCCATGATGCAAATGTTTGGTGCAGGCAGTGGCCTATAAGATGAAATGTTCTTACCTGAACTTTGCAGGTACACCCTGCACACTTGTCCTTTCATTGTCCTGCTCTTTGTTTTTAAATTAATTGTCTCTTTGGATTCAATGGACCAGCCATTGACATGAATAACCAGACTGAGAGACACAAAGAGAAATTTCTCTTTGACCACACAGTTGGAGGAAAATGTGTGACTACATTTTCCTCCAACTGTGTGGTCAAAGAGAAATTTCTAATTAACATCAGCCCATGTTGTTGTTGTTGTTGCTGAATGCACAATGTTAGAACCTCCCATGCCTGGAAATACAGAGGGGAGGGCATACCTTTAATCTTTACTACCTGGGTGTGAAGATGTTTGTCCAATCACGCTCACTGTGGGCGTCACTGTTTAAAACTGTCCTGTCAGGTTCCACGTTCGCTTCAGCCAATGGCGTGACATTTCATAAGTGAGGTGGGTTCAAAATGCAACTCAGATCTAAAGGACCCCAAGTCAAAGATCACAACACTTCAGTGTCACCCTCAGTGGATTTGACTCCTCCTGAGGACACGGAGGGAATGACTGGACAGCTGCTTTCACGCTGAAGCTTTTCAGAAGGACTTGGCTGTTTGCGATGCTGTGAGATGGATGGAGTGAAGGTTCATGACCAGAACCTGGTTTCAGATTTAAAGTGATCCGGATTTGGAGAGGAAGTGGCCTTCAAATAGCTGGAGCTAAAAACACAGTAAGTACCCTGTGATGTATATTAAACATTCACACATTTTAGTTTCCAACAGTTGGATAATGAATCGTTTGCTTAATTGTCTCTGAAGGAGCCAAAAAGAGGAAAACTGATGACTGAAGAGGATCTCCAGGAACTTCCTGGAGGTTAAGCTGAGATCAAGTCTCTACACCTGTTGAGTTCTGCTTGGTTTGGTGGATGAATTCATGTCTCATCACCTCACTACACCTCCATCTTTGCTGGCCTCAGCCTTCCCTCCAGTCCTGCTGCTTTTCTGTTGATTTGCAATATCTGTACTGACTGTATGATTTGTATACAAATCATGTGTTGTGTAGGTTTGTACTTGGAACAGTTAATTAGGTTTTTCAATTAAAATACAAAAACATTATTTATGTGTCTGTTCTCCTTTTTTAAATAAGTCATGCAACAAGTCAACAAGAGTTTGAGCTGTTATGTTTGCTCCATATTTAATCCTACTGGTAAAACCAGAGTCACACTGTAGCGGATGCCTGATGTGGGCCTGACCTCTCCTGGACCTGGTCCATGTATTTCTTGCTGGTTTGCCAGTTTTTTAGGCTTCATGGCAACAAGGAGCCAACAGGGGAGAGCTGCTGTCACTGTGAAAGATTTTGTTATGCAAGCGTAGTCTCTGATGGTGCCACCATTAACTCAACAAACCTGATGTGGACCCACATGAAGCTGTGAAGTAGCTAAAGAGCAGCGGTGTCTTTGCGTCTTCTGACATGCTCAAACAGGTCGCTGGAAATAAACAAGGAGACTCCAAGCAACAAAATATTGTGCTTTAATTTGACAATTTTACAGAAGGCATTTTGACATGTCACGGTAATAACAGCACAGAAGTAAATGATAAGATTAGTGAAGACTGAATTCAGTTATTTGCCTCTATCTGTCACCGTTTACTGGGGAGCTTGTATGGAATCATTAATATTACTATGACAAGTCAAAATGTCTGCTGTGAAATACGTAAAATTTAAAAGTTACTCAAAGTAACTCAGAATAGACTCACACACTGAATACTGGTAAACTGTTTGCACTTTGCCTCACAGGTATGCACTGCTGCACTTCTTTTCAAATGTTGTGTTTTACTTGATTTTATGCAGACTCTACTTTCTATATTCTATTTTTATCTGTATTTTTTCACTACTATGCAATAGGTTTTATTTCCCATCATATGCATTCTCTGTATTCTATTTTTAAATCCTTATGTTTATTTAATTTTTACTATTATTTTTACTTTTTCTAAAACGAACGGGTTCTACTCCACATTGTTTTCCAGTAATTATGGTATTATACACCTGTTTTATTCATCTTGTCATATGTTTAATATTATTATCAATTTGCCATCTTATTTTAATTTCATTTTCTGTCTCTGATTATGTTCATTCTGTCTTTTTTAATGTGAAGCACTTGATGCGTGTGATATCTGTGTCGTAAAGCATTTTGAGCTGCGTTTCTTCTATGAAAGGTGCTATTTAAAGAGTTAGTAATAATAATAATGATAATGATGATGATATTACTATTAATAGAAATGATCATATTCAGGCTTTGACATGTAACACACCTGATCGGTGAAGGTATAATTACATATAATAGAACACAAAAGTTTCTATAAAGACAAATGGAAAATAAATATGGATGCAAAGACTACAGATAGTTGTGATTAGTGCAGAATGATCATTTTCATAAGGGAACTTGTCATTCGGGGGATTCTTTCAGTAAATTAAATTAGTTAAAGAAGATCAGCAAGCACCCTTGAGTTTGAACCTCATTGTAGTTCAGTGTATTTTACATGATAAAATTTTAGTTTTTTGAAGGGGCAGGCTATAAATGTCCTTGTCCACAAAATCAGATTACTCAGGATGAATGAAATACCTACACATGTTGGACCTCAGGAAGACAAAACATGCAGCTTTGCTCCATGGGGGTATTTCTTGCCCCCACTTGCTGTGTGTTACCGTCTCTCTCTCTCTCTCTCTCTCTCTCTCTCTCTCTCTCTCTCTCTCTCTCTCTCTCTCTCTCTCTCTCTCTCTCTCTCTCTCTCACACTCACACACACACACACACACACACACACACACACACACACACACACACACACACACACACACCTAGTGTCAGATATGAGGCCTGAGGGCAGCAGAGCTCTCTGTAAATTCACCACCTCAGCCTCTCTAAATCCCTCAACACACACACAAAGACACACTCATCCTCACAGAGAGGTTCCAACATGCATGAGGGATTGTCTGTTAGTATTGTGTCATCATTATGCTTCATTATGCTTGAAGTCTGCAGTGCAAAGACTCCTTATCCTCTCTATCTCTGCTCCTCACACACACACACACACACACACACACACACACACACACACACACACACACACACACACACACACACCTCTGTTACATCATACACATCATACACGCCTGCCGTAGTAGCTTCATTATCTGTAGATCTTTGAGTAATGCCCATTTTTATTCTTGGCATTACGTAATCCATTTGCACATAACTGTTTTTTTTATTGGTACAGTTAAACTTTATGGCTGCTGGTGTTTGGCTGTAAAATCAGAGTGACCCACTGTCTTCCGAGAGTAAAGTCCAGGTCTCTCTCGTAGAGGAGACTGTTGATAAATGATGCATTGGGCCTGTGTGATTAGTTTGTTTGTTTGTATTCATGTATAAGAACCTTCATCTGAATTAAGCTTGGAGCGGTCGCTGTGTACACATTTGAGTGTCTGGCTTGCACTGTGATGGTAATTGTGTTGTTTCAGTTTGACAGAATGAATATGTCACTGCACTTAAGGTTGTAAAAATCTGGAAATTGAAATTTAATTGAATTTTTTATACTTTGTTTTTATATATTTGACCTTTGTAGGAAAACAGGAAACATTGCTGGACATTCACTGTGCACATGACTCAGTGTCTGCCTCTTTTCCATCCTTGTATTGCATCTTGCACACTCTGGAGAATGGGAATGATGATGCTTGAAGATATGAAGGATGTGACGTTCCTGTGATGTGGATGAAGTGTTACAACAAGCTGAAGTTGTGTCTTCAGCAGACAGGCTGCATAGCTTCACCACACACGCAGGTGTGTGGTATTGTAGTAGGCAGGTGTGTGATTTAGTCACGTATGAAAGCTGTGAATTAAATACTGTTGTGATGTTTCAGAATGCCAGCACTGGTGCAGAGATCTTGTTCTGAGTGGAAAGATGAACTTTGTCATCCCGTTAATACCACATCCATCGATTGTGGTTCAAGTTCTTCTCCAGATATTGATTAAACCCCTGAAAACTAATTGTTCCTATGAAAATCAGCAGCTTAGCTAACTGACAAACTCTTGTTGTGGTTGTTTGGCAAGCTAACGTTGGCTAACATTATCTAGCACACTACGGATTTGATGGACACAGTCAAAGGATAAGACGTGAGACAAATTAACTGAGTGGTTGACCAACATGTTGCCTTGTACTCGCTGTGTCTCCAGGATAAATGGATGGAACAGCGGTGGGCTTCAGTATTAGTTTTGTGGTAAAACTGTGCTGTGGAACAAACCTACTGCTGGCTACAGTCTGGCTCCTTTGGTAATACATGAAGTAATACTTATTACTTGCAGGATGTTCCAGTAGTCACCGGGCAGGCAGGATGTGGCTGGCAGTCATATGACATGAATGCAGTTAAACACATTTACTGACACAAAGTCGGTCATGCTGTCCTCACTAAAGGCAGATTTAGTGACAGACAGGCAGACATGATCGTGTGACTGGTAGTGATTTTACGCCTCACATAAAGGGTCGACAGTGGGATTGTGTTGCTCGTTTGGGGCCTAACACAGGTTCACAGGTGCACTCGAGACAGAGGCTTGTATGTTTTGAAGTATTTTGTTTGTTTGGACATTATTGAGATTTATAAAACTTGACATTTGGTTTCATTTTGCCATATTTATAAGTGCGGTAGCCCAGCTTCGACCTGTAGCATCTCTGAAACACTTCGACCTATATGTTGGACAGATGTGAAGTGATTGGACCTTTGATTGATTTATTAGTTCTGATGTTAAAGGTTGGGCTCACTCAGATTAAACACACACACACACACACACACACACACACACACACACACACACACACACACACACACACACACACACACACACACACACACACAATTATCACTTACAGTTAGTGGTGTCAGACTTTGCTGATAGGTTAGGTTTTAATTTACCCAGGTATCCACAGACCTGCTGAGAATGGTTGCCAGGAACTACGGTCTACTGAGAATATATTCCTTATATATATATAAAAAAGAGATTATCTTACTCTTATTTGACAACACCATGCTGGTATGAGTTCTATACTACAAAACTGATTATTTTCAGTGGCATTTAAAGAGTCTTTATGTTATATTTACAGTGCATTTCTTACCAACAACCGCCAGATTTGGTCCTCTGGCTGGTATTTAAAGAGCTATAATTAGCTTTTTTTTTTTTTTTTTCTTTTAACTGGAATTAAACAAGAAAATTGCAAATTTGCAGTGCAGCTACAATTAAAAAGTTGTTGCTATCTGTGTTATATGTTGACCTAAATATGAGTAGGTGCTATTAGATTTTTAAAGCAAAACATGAGATATACAAAGCATTAGAAAGGCATTACACTTGATCACAGAATTGATTATTTATCACAGAATTAGTGGCAGTATGTGCTGAATTTTATAAAGCCACCATTACTGTTCTCTGTCAATGTATGTACTGAATGTATGCATCAATGTGGATGCCAACAGGCCCCCTCATCCTAGAAAGGGTCTTTAAAATGAAAGGTACCAGACTTCTCTGCCTGACAGGATTGAAGATGTTGTAATATAAAACTATTATTTCAGTGTGATTACAGGTGATTGCACATGTGAGATGGATTGAGAGGAAGCTCAATACTGGCTTGATACCCAGCAAGCAGTTAGCAATATGGAAATCAGATGTGGACAGCGCCTACTCCCCAACAGGATGTCACAATCTGTTGCACCACCTTCCTGTATGAGTGAAAAACACTTGCAGAGTCAGAGCAGTCGTAGCTTCAGTTGATGCTGCAGATCAGTAATTAAGAATGAGAGTTATTGATCAGGCATCAGGGAGTTTTTCAGAGCTGCTTTGGACCAGCTTGACTGCTCCGGAGCTTTAAGAGCAGCATGTGAACAAATATGTAATATGAAGACCTGACGCTGTTTGACTCATTCGAGATCATATACAAAAAACATTGATCTAACATGAATTAATATGCTGTCTCTGGGCTGTAAATTCTAACTGTAAACACTGTAACTGTAGCCTTTTTTAAAATGTACACTATATATATTCGTGACCCGTTTAGACAGTATAGAAAAGAGTCTAATTTTGATCTTTTCATGAGGTTTGTTGAATATATAGACCAACACCAGCATTTAAGCTCTCGCTGCCGGCAAAGGCAAGAGTCACTGTCTGTCTGATACAGTACTAACTAATGAATTTAGTGCCTGACCGTCTCTCTGTCCATGATGTTACTCATACCTACGATGAATGTGGTGTGTGGGAGACACAACAGAGGGAGGGCTGTGCTAGATTTCCTGCACTATGAGATGATTGTGTTTCACTCCTGTCACCTCTGCATCGTGTCTTCCTGGCGGCAGCTTTGTCCTCTGGAGGGATTATAGTTGGCCTGGCCTCTATTTGTTCATAGTAACCTGATCAGGAGAGTATTTAGTTAGATATATGACACATGTGTATTATGTTTTATTTCCATGGTAAGCGAGTGTCATGAGTAGCTGACGTGCTGGTATAGAAATGATTTACTGTATAAACAGAAGATGAGTTTTAAATACAGCACAAGACAAATACCACTGTCAGTGTTTAAGAGGTCCTGGTAAGCTAACACTTCTTTTTTGAGTGGTGCCATGTTGACTTCATCAGTGGGGGAAGGCAGCATGAATGAAAGACTTTTCTGTTGACAGTGGAGTGCATGAATCAGCAGTGACTCTGCAATGGAAAAGACAGGAGAGGTAGACTTGCTACTTAGCCTGACCAGTCCTGGTTAATAATAAGCTTCAAGAGACGAGAGGAAGAGCTTTATGTGCTAATACTGTTTTTGTTATGCTCTAACATGTACAGAGGATCTTGTTCCATTTTGTGGTCAACTGGTATCAGCATCACGTTTCCTGCAGTCAGACTGGCAGACCAAACTTTGCTTCACACCTAATTTGCATCATGTGAGCTTGATACAGAACGTAAATATTGACTGCTAGTTGCTGACTGCTGACGAGTTGCCAACAAACAAGGCACTTGCTCAATTGAAGCTGATTTCAAGTCTCATTATTCATCCTCTGAAGACCATGAACGTCATGGCAGAATTTCATGGCATTTCATTCAGTTGGTGAAATACTGCAGTCTGGAACAAGCATGCTAAAATCAATGAAAATTCAGTTAAATTCCGTCATATTAGTAAATAAGTAGTAAACAGCATTTTTCACTGATGCTGGTATTCGGCGCAGCTGTTCCACTAACCTCAGTAAAGCTGCTTTTCTTGTACATGTGTAGTGTTTTCAGTGGCCTCTGTCCTTGACTGTGTTTGTGCAGTTTATTCCTGGCCTTTCTTACACTCTCCAGGGGCCGGGTGGTGTTTGTGTGTTCTAATGTGCCAGGGTGGGGGCTCCAGCCATAAACTACCCTCCCTGCCCTGCCCACTGACTGAGTTGTGTAACAAAATGTAAAAATCGCTGGGGTTGTGTTGTGTCGCCCTCTGGCATGTTACAGATGGCTGTCAATAGCAAGAGATGCAGCTTGCTGTGTCAGCCTGGGCCAGTAATGCATGAATAGTGTGCGTGTCAATAAATGAATGACATCCCAGTGGCCATTTGTCGCTTAAAAGCTGCCAGATTGTTGAGTGTGTGTGTTTGTTTATAGTTCACGCCTATGAGCCTGTATGTGATTGGTGTTACTGTCCTGCGTGCTCATGTTTCACCGTGCACAGTTACATACGTAGTCTTTCTTTCCTCCCAAACAAAGGCCTCATTTGTGGAGCGTATACAGGGAGGAAGAATAGCTTGGTGTTTCTCCTTGTTGTGAGCTTCTCCTCTGACACTGTAGGGCCCAGTCAGCTACTTTACTAGGTGGTGGGTGGACTGTGTCCTCGTGTGTCTGTGTGAATTGCATTGATTCATTCATACTGCCTTCTCCTGAACAGGGCCCCTCAGGCATTCCTACCATAGCCCCCAGACCTGGTTTGGAACAATGTCAAGTCAATTCACATCAAGCATTGGAAATTGCTTCCGGTTGTAGCCGACTGTATGCTACAGATTCAGCGGACTGCAGTAAAACAGAGTTTTATGTTCTTCTGAATTCGTGTTTTCAGGATTTGTTTCAAACTAATTTATGATCTTGAGTTGTGCTCTGAGGTGATTAAACTATAGATTAATCACAAATATCAAATTTATCTGATCAGAGTGGCTTCATTTTTGGTTTTGCAGTAGTATCATTATGAGAGAATTACTCATCTCTGTGCTTTCTTCAGTCCAGGTGTTTACAGCACTTTGTTCGGTCATGTGCATTAAGTGTGAGTGGGTGGATGCTGTTGCTGAAGCGCCTGATTTCACTAGCTGCTCAGTTTCATTTTCGTGGAAATATGAAGTAAAGTAAAAACAACAGCCATTCAGGTGAAAGATAAGAATTGCATAAACGTTTTATACACTCATCCAAAGAAGTAATGATGTTTATAGTATGTTGAAAAAAAAGTAATTTGCATAAAGATCAGCATTAGGTATGTCTACAATATCCTAAAATATTTTGCCAGTCAGCAAATCAGCATATTAATTTATCTTGTATTTTCATTTTTTTTTCAAAAAGTACAGTCTGTGCCTATTAGCAGACTGTGTGTTCGAGCTGAGTGTGTGTCTGCAGAGGGCCCTCCAGGCCAGTCGAGTCATTTTCTTTTGAAACCCTGTAAACCTTCCAGGGATCTGGCTCTGACTCACTCTCTCATCATGATATTAGGTCTCTCTGCGGGTGTACAAAGACCCAAGGGTTCTCACTTTCAGCCGCTCAGGACAGGGGAGACACCTGTGTAAAGGTGCCTCATGTTGTCGTCTGCAGATGAAACACAAGCTCTGTGTTATGCTTTATGGAAGGAAAAATGATCATGTTTTGACCCCATTAGATTACAATGTGACAATGTTTTGTTTGTTTTGTTGTTGTTTTTTTTCAGGCAAGTCCTGAAGCATACTTCTGGGTTTGTGTCGACCAATGGATGAGGATGAAATCATGTGAATGTGTGCTGGCCTCGCAGTGCCACGGACTTGTAGCTGGGCAAAATCTCACCTCAATGGACTGGGGGCCTCATCTGCACGTGGTTGACCTTCTGACATCAACCTGAGAGGAGTATCTACGGTGTGAGAGCGGACACTGGACTCAGCCCAGCAAAGAAAACCAGGTAAGCAGATCATACCTGCTCATATTTTCAGTCTCTCAGACAATAGCGCTGAATCAATGCTGTTCTGTTTGCAGCTGGGTGTGACTGTGCGCTGTGCATGTGTTTGCTGTAGTGTTCGCTGGTTAAACACACACACTTGAGTTTGGTTGTGTATCTGAAAGTTTATCCGCCACACTTTCTGTTTGCTCCACTGTCTCGGTGTGTGTGTGAGCTATGCAGACATGAGATCATGCCAAACAGTGACTGTGCTCTCCTCAGAGCGGGGAGGTCCACTGACCAGCTCATTGTATCGCTGAATGGGAACTATTCACCTTTGAAACGTGGAGCAAATACCGGGGGTGATGTCATCTTGGCTCACACTGTTGGTTTTTGTGTGTGTGTATGAGTTAAAGATAGCTTGGCAGGATGGTGAAGAAAAGAGGAAAAAAATCTTGCATGTTTTTATGGTCTGCTCGCAGATACACACTTAAAAACAGGTGGATGTGGGTGATCATTTCCTGTTTCATCAGACTTGTGTTTGTGTATCCAAAGGGGAATCTGTCACATCCCATTCACTTTACTTTCTATTTGTGGGGCACAGTCACCGAACAACAATCCTAAACTGATGAGGTAGAGTAGGAGGAAGTCACGCTGGTGGCTTTCATAGAAACCCCTCTGTTTGTCAGGCACAAACAGGCCCACGCACAGGATGCCGGCCAGCCAGACACTCAAACAGGTGTCTGCAGGCCGCAGTACGCAGGGAATAATCATCGAGGGCTAAGATGGAGGAGCAGACTGCGAGAGTGTACAGTATGTGTTCCTGTGAATGTAGGAACTGAGCCAACATGCCTTTGTGTGTGAGTGGGTGCACTCACTGACACTTTGTTCATGCTTTTGTTTTGTGAAACCACATGAATCACCGACTGCTGACCCCAGGCCGGTTATTTTACGGATCAGAGGCAGACCACCGGTGGTGTGCTGTGGACGTTGCAGGTGGAGGCTCATTTCTCACTGTCTCACAAAGTCGGACCAGGCGTGTCTCGCTACGAGTATTTAGAAGATTTTTACACACAAAATTTCAACTTATATCCAACAACCCAGCAGTAATAATACAGTGTTTCCTCCAGGATTTTTTTCAGCAGTGGGGGCAGGCTCTCCGGGGAGCCTTGGCGGCACAAACAAAAATAGTTGAAAATTGCTTTTTAAAGGCTGAATGTGTGTGTGCGCTGTGTCTGTAACCCCCGCTCCTCTCCCTCCTGCTCAGTGCATACACACTGAAGCCGCCACACATCATGTAGCTGACCAATCACATGCGGCTTGAACGAAAAAAGTCAAGAAAAAAAACAAACAAACCCCAAAGAGGCTCTCACTCCTGCTCCCAGGCATAAGCCGGCTCTGAGAGCCGTTTCGTTCACGACCGACACATCACTACTGACTAGCGTCATCTTCATCAGCTGTCTTTCTCTTCTCAGAGAAATATTTGAACAAGCTCATCTGAAAATGCAGTCAGCAGTTACATCATGGCGTGCAGATATTAGCTTAATGCTATCAATTAGTTTACTCATGTTCGTGACACTGAGTTGGCACCATTAACTTAAGCAACCGATTTGTTACGTGATGTTAGCTGGCTATCAATATTTTGCGAATGTCTATTTAACTTGTGAAATCTATTATGAGTTATCTTAAGCTAATAAGTCTACCTTTTCTCCGGTAAGTCGCTGCCCTATTTTCCAAGATGACACTCCTCTGACTCTCTGACCTGATGCCTGACCTGATGCCTGGGTGCTTGACATGATGTCACTTTCAAGGCCGCGCTCTCGCGAGCAATTAGCGTCGGACTCTGCTGTGAAGGTGGAGATGTGCGGCGGTGGTGTATTTGTGACAATAAAATAAAATAAAATTAAAAAAAAAGAAATTTGAAGGAGCGGCGGCTAGGATTTAGGAATGGCGGCCGGCCACTCCTAAATGAATGTAGAGGAAACACTGAGGTGTCGTTCTGCTGCCTGATGAGTCCTTAATTTTAATATTTTTAGTACACTTTGATGCTTGTATTTAAATTATTCAATTATGAATGCAGGACCTTTAATTGTAACAAAGTAGTTTTATACTGAGGTGCTTTACTTTTCTGTGGGCAAATGATCGCAGTACTTCTTCCACTGGTGAAGCTGTTGGTTAACTAAAAGTGCTACTGGTGGCCAATCAGTAGGCAACATTATACAGCGCAGGTAGTATCAACAAAGGTCAGTACATTTAACACTGTCCATACTTTGCAGCTCAGATAATGTGAATCATCTTTGTGGCATCATTCCTGTCCTGCATGTTGTGTTTTATAACAGCTCTTCTTGTGAGGTATCTGAGGCTGAGAGCTGCAGCTGTGTGTGTGTCTTGCCAGCTGGTAAAATGTTTAAGTGAATTTTGCATTTCACCAGCTGTGATGATGTGAAGGTAAAGATGTAGATAATGAAAAGGGAAGGTGGGAGAACATGTGTTCCACTGTCACCGGTGGTGCTCCAAGAATGAATCTGTGTTTCCTAGAAAGCTCGTGATTGAGTTATTTGTTTCACAGGTTTAAATGAAAAAGTGATCGTTGGAGGAAAGGTCAACAGAGAAAGTATGAGGATGGAGGGAAAGGTACTGAAAGGGAGTTGGGGAGTGGAGGAGAAGTTCCCAGAATAGCAGAAGAGACCAGGGAGTGTGCTTTTTGTGGAGACTGTCTCTGAATGCTTGGAGGGCCTTGGGGGCCCACACTGACAGAGGAGAACTTGGAGGAAAGGGAGCCTATGGGAGTCAAGGAGTGTGTGTCGGGGGCTGGGGGGGTGAGACAGGACAGTGTTATTTTAACCCTGAACTTACATCCGGCTGTCACACCTCCTCCCACTGCTGCTGACTCCTCAATCAATCTACCTGCAGAGCAGCTGTCACACACCTCACTGTCGTTTTCACTCCTCCAGCTCTCCTCTCCTTTCACCTTCAGCTGTTTCTGCTTCATTATCCTTTCACTTTTTTCTCTTCCTGCTCACAGATACACAGGTATTGTGTTACCAGCCCCCCTGAGGACTGGCGTGCTGTCTGACGCTTCCGGGTGTATTGTATGTTCCCTGTGTTGTTAACGCATCGGGTTTCCTGATGAAGTGACCCTGTAATAGATCACCTTGTGACACTGGCTACTCACAGCTACAGGCTAGAAGACTAGATCTTCCCATAGCTGCTTCAAGCTGCTTTTACATCCGAAAAACAAACTTCAGCTGACCTCAGCGATTAGTCTTGTAGACACAGTCTGGTGCAGACACTGCGTCGCCTGCATGGTGTCACTTATTTATCAGCTTCACACCTCTGACAGGATTCATCCCTGGTTTTATTCAAGTTGTCTCTTTAAAGGGGAATTTTCGGGCATCTGGTGCCCTTGTAGTTAGAGACATATAACCACCATGTCCTGGTTTGAAGCGAGCGGTCTTAACTGTCTCACCACACGTCTCTGTCTGCATTTCCTGTCTTTTTCTCTCCTGTCTCTGCCAATAAAGACAAAATGCCAAAAAAAAAAGTTCCTCAAAAATGGAAATTCTGCTATTCTTTTGTCAGGGTGTCAGTCTGATATTTTTTTCAATTTGTCATGAAAACATTTATGCACCAGCGTTGGGGCAAAGAGCACCAGCCTCCAAAAAAACTTTCAGCAGATCGTCTTAAACACTGAGTCAACCTGAAAGCAAACAGAGAAAGTAGTCCTCGTAGCTGCCGTAGCAACCTGCAGAGCACAGTGGATCCACCTCTGTCGATGAAAATATTTAATTTTTACTTTTACTT